>NW_027660188.1:0-83000 GCF_963210335.1 Falco punctatus | reverse complement strand
AGGTTTAGACTGTAACCTTTCTCTTGTTTACCAAAAATGTTAGTCACTGTTTTCACTGCAGGCACATATGGGATAAGAAAGAAACTGCAGAAGAAAATTTGCACTCCTTGCTTGCCTCTTTCGTGTTAAATCTTATTTCTGGATGTTGAAATACTCTGCTGTATCAGTGAGGCTTCCTGGAAGACTTCAGGCTCTGAGGGGTAGATCTGGATACTGTGCACACTCTACATACTTTCTTGTAAGCTTTTCGACTTGCCGCCGCGGATGTGGTTTCTACTGATCATGAATAGGTGGATCCGGTGTGCTGAAGAACCTGAGAATCTAGTACTGAACTCACAGGTTAGCATGGTTTCCTGCAAAATTTTGTCAAAGTAGTGACTTCTGCTACCACGCATTCCTATGGTCCTTTGATCCAGAGCAGTATCTACTTCAAAAGCCAAAGTTAAAACAATGCGAGTCTTTTGACTACAGCCAAGCATAGACACTTGCAGACGTGACTTCATAAAGTGCTGCATCCACCTAGCTTGTGTTGAAATAGAAGAAGTTTGCTGCTGGTTGGTATCTACTGAAGTAGCTCTTTTTTTTACTTTTTCAAGTCTAACCTCTCAGGTCTGTTGGAATTGACTCAAAGGCTTCGGAGGTGTTGAAGAAAACCTAGAGCTTCTATGGGTTCTCTCTAATTTGACTGTCTGATGCCAAGACAGTTGGTGTTTTAGTATTAGTGAAATTTTGGACTCCTCTTAATGTATTTTGTTGGAAAAAAAAGGGATACCACCCCAAAGTTAAGCTTGTTTGCCTATCCTGGGAAATAAAGAGAACTTGGACAGAAGTTGCCAGTAGTTCAGATGCAAGAGTAGAAACCAGCTATGCTGAAATTGCCTCAAAAGATGCTTTTTCTCTTTGTAATTCTGAAAAACCCAGCCTGTGCAAAGATACTGAAATGAGATTACAGTAGTAACATACTTGCATGAAGTTTGTTTCTCCTGTTCCTGTAGGTACAGTACAAAGGGCTGAAACTGGGGATGTTTAAGCAGTATAGAGATACAAGCAAACAAGAATATTCAGTGTTACAAAACATGATCTGGGTGAGAAGGCTGGTAAAGACAGAGGGAAAAGTATGGTAATGTGTCAGGTAAATAGTGGGTTGTTCGTTGTTTTCTGGGCTTTTTAAAAAAAATTTTCTGTTTTCAAACCCAAGCAGGTTTGCAGTGGAGAGGGGAAAGAAAATTTCCCTTTTCGTACCTCCAGCTACCACCAACCAGCTACAGGCTGTGGCCTTACTGGCAAAGGTGAATGATGCTGGGCTCTGTAGTTTTCAGATTTTCATAGCTACAAGAGGAAAATTTTACATGAAAGAAAGGAGGTGAACTGGGGTGAAGATTCAGCTCCCCTGGCTGGATGTGCAGGGTAGGGAAAATAAATCCAAATCCTAACAAAAATCTGCCTAGTAGCAGTGCTGTGAGTACCTGTAACTCTGCTGGTACTTGCTGCCCAACTGCTTATCGTAGTCTTGTCTTCCATTTTATCTTTGTAATTCAAAGTAGAAACCATGTTTTTTCTGAGTCCTTGATATGCATCATGTATTTTCAGTTGTTCATAAAATAATAATGCTAGATGATGTGTGGTTTGGTTTCACTACGGTTTCTGGTGAGCAGGTACCTTCTTCAGAAATACCACCATGCTGTTGTACTTGTCCTGCAAGGTGATCAAAAGAATGTTCAGGGATCCCACCATTTCTTTTGTCTCTGAGTAATGAGTTTGTGAAGGGTCTGCCCTGGTGGCACAGAACACAAGAATGCTTTTATTTTAGGGGCTGAGGCTCAGGTCATATTATTTGTCTTTGTTTTCTTTTTCTCATTTAATGAAAATTTATTTTTTCATATAAGAATAACAGTACTGAGTTTGACTAAGATCCATCTAGCCTTGTATCATCTTTTGAAGGCAAGCATATCTGATCATCTCTTTCTGGGTTTAAGCACCTAAAACTATCAGGTGAAGTATTTTGTTCTTACCAAGTTGAGCTGAAATTTCAGTGCTTTTAAACTCTTTCCAGTAGAAGAGACTCAGCTTTGACTGCAGATTCAGCTGCTCCCTGCTTGCTCACCATGACTTGGTTTGGAAAAAAAACACACGTAAAACTCTAAATCTCTTACTCTGCAGTGCAAACTGTTGTACAGCAGTTGAGATTATTTAAAAGCATCAGCTTTCTTTGAACAATCTTGGCCTGTACTCCACAGCATATTTTGATTTAGGGGGCTACTTACTTATTGTCAGGCTGTATGCCTTTTGGTGCAAAAATGTGATGCTAGTTTGACTTGGAAAGAATGTTCCTGTTCTTATGAAATACTTAGGTTTTTCCTGCTACCTGTTTTAGTGTGTTCATGCAAATTGGCGAAACCCCCTGCTGATTCCAAGTGTCAAAATGTGAAGTAAATGAGGTAAGCAAGTCTAAAAGGGGTAGGGGTTTTGTCTGCAAACCTTCATGATTCAGGACAACAATTGCCCATTGCCTGAGAAATGTTAGGAAGAAATTGCTCAAAACCAAAGGCTTGTTTTTAGAGTAATGCATTGCAAAGCTGTTTTCCTCTTCTGTGGAAAGAGATGAAACTTTCTGCGCTGTGAGTAAAAGAGTGTGTATGATTCGTGATGTCTTGTGACAATGCAAGAAATGTAGCAATGAATACACACATTTTTGTGTCTATAATAATGAATACACAGTTTCATTGTATTTTTTATCTGCAAAGTGCCTTGTTTTAAAGGAGGGCAGTCTTGATTTCTGTGTAGCAGATGCAACAGTTGGATTCGCCAAGATCTCTGACAAAGCTGAAGGCTTTAAAAACGGCTTTTTTTTTTTTTTTTTTTTTTTTTTTAATGGAGAAGGATAAGGGTGCTACAGTCCCTTTTGGGGATATCTGCTCTGGTTGATAGTGATGGACACGGTTGGGCTACTACTACCCGGTTTAAGTCTGCAGCCCAATATGGTAAGGAAGCCAGTGCAGACAGTGGAAGCTGTCTACTAAGCTACAGGTAATAAAACATGGGATTTTTCTAAACAGAACCATTGTCTGCATGAACACTACTGGGGCCAGTTGTGTTCTGCTCCCATACACCGCAGCCTGTCTGTGTGGGACCCTCTGCATTTACTGTCACAAGGGCATGTCTGGCTGATGGGTCTGTACAAGGTCTCATGTACTGGATCCTCAGCCGCTGCTCTTGTTGGAGTACACCCACCTAGCTTGTGCAAGTCACTGCCCATGCAGATATGGCTTTTTCTGTGAAGGATCTCACTGATCTATTTTTTTTTTTCACTGTTGTGTTGTTTCACTTTTCCTAAAGCAGTAATTTTGCGGTCTTGTGGCTTCAGGTCTAGAAAACATAGCAGATTTTTTTAGGAGGTGTCATCAAAATGAATATTGATACTAGCTACCTATTTGCTCCATTGTTAGGTAGTATCAGCTTTTCAACAGCTATTTCTTTAGAAGTGGTTAACGTTTCTAGAGCTTTTTTTACATTTTTTCAGGAACATGGAAGCCTATACATACACAGTGGTTTATGTTGGCATGACAGTTCATAAATTTGGGCAAGTGACCTCTTGAAAATCCAAGCCACCTTCAGTCACATCATATTATGACTGAAGTCTTTATTGTGAATTACCTTACAGAAAAGGTGGGCGTTATTTTTCTGACACAATTAGTAGTTCCCCTGCGTATGTACAAACCTGTTCTTGAAAGTTTAGAGAAAAAAAAAAGTATATATTCTGCAGAACCTTGGATATTTGGTGCTGACCTTGCTTTCTCAGTCTCTGACACATATTGTTAAGTAACTATCGCTTAAGAGGTGCCCTTTCATGAACGCTAATTTGATGTTTTATTGTTTAAATTTTATTTACATAATCCCATTTTGTTAGAGTCTACAAAGTGGTGTAGTTTTTTACACTACAGAAGCAACAAAAGTTCATTTGCAAGGCAAATTCTCATGAACAAAGTCCGTAGATTTCAAAAAAAAGAAAACAATAAAACTCCCTTTTTCTGTCTGTTAATCTTCCACAGTAACACTCATTACTGAAATTTTGCTTCCAGTGCTAGCTTTTTTCTAAATTCTGGCATATTCCTATGGTTATGTGGGATAAGGTACTGATTGAGCAGTGCAGTGGATTTATTCTGTTAGTTTTAATAAAGACTAGTGTGTTAAACAAGACAAATCCATGAATTCTTTCTACAATTTTTGTTTACATGAGGACTTTGAAATTATTTCCCCCATCAGAATCAAATTAGTAAGAGTTCAGAGTAGAAATAATGAAATGTATGTCAATAACGTTGAAAAAACACTCTGTGCTTACTCTAAAATAGTTTTAATATGAAGTGGAATCACGATGCAAGCAATAGCATTGGTTAAAAGATGTAGATTGTTAGCTAATGCAGCTGCTGCTAAAAATCTGTTCTTTCCAGTGTTCAGATTTTCATGGAAGCAACCAAACCATAGAATGGTTTGGGTTGGAAAGGACCTTTTAAAGATCATTTAGTCCAGGCCCCCTGCAGTGAGCAGGGACATCTTCATCAAACTGCCTTTTCAAATGCAAAATGTTCTGCCAGCGTAGACACAAGAAGATGGGCATCCTACTTGGGTGACCACTTCGTTGGAGAATGTGAGCTTAAGCTGGAGAGCAAGTTAATCGGTTTACTCCATGTGACTGTGGGAGAGGAGGTTGTGGTGTGCACATTCATGCAAAAAGCCAGAGCAGGAGCAGATGGGAGCCAGCCTCCCCATGGGGGGTGGGGGTGGGGGGTGTTGGGGTTTCCCTAATATTTCTGAGGAAAGGAAGCGAATACTGACCTGTGTTATGCAAGGATGGGTTGGTGAAGCAGAACTGAGGAGGAAGCAGCCTAAATCCAAACTTCCTTTTTCTTTCCTTTTGTGGACTCTTCAGCCCCTTCTCTGTAGCGTTGCAGGTTTTTGTATGACACCTCATGCTATGGGTTTCACTTTTCTGGAAAGTGTAAACAAGATTTTTTTGATAGCAAGGGTAGACCTGTGCTCTGCAACTTCTTAGCACTCTTTGTCTGCAGGACCTTGCAATCACACAGCTTTATTTTCTTCCCATTCCTGGTGCTTGTGAATGAGCAGCAAGGGCATAAGCAACAGGAAAACCCATGCTTCTCTTTGTTCTCTGTGTTTTTTTTACAGCTTTCCCACATACTTCGGTAGTGGAAAAGACAAGTCATTCAGAATGTGGTCATAGTCTTACTTGTGGTCAAATTTCAGTTTACCAGTTATAAGCAAGTACAGAGATCAGTTGTGGTCTGTCTTCACTTTAAGACACTTTTGTGTTACTACTAGCTGGTACTGCTCTTATTTGTGTGTGATGGTGACAGGTTAAAAGTCAGGGAGGGACCCTTTCTTTGATCTACCTGCCCAAACCACAATGCTTCGATGGAGACATTTTAAGGAGTGCAAAGTCCCTGTGCAGAGAGAGAAATAGGCTTTTACTGCAGGGGTTGTCCATCCGTTGTTTCAATCACTGTCCCAGGTGCAAAAGTCTCTTCCTGAACTTGGATGCTTGGGGTTTCTCAGAAAATGCTGATCAAATGCCACTGGCCTTTTTTGAGCAGAAGAGTAGATCTGATAATGTCAATCTTCCTTCAGTCTTTGTTGTCTTACAGGTTGCTGGCAGCACCGAGTGTACCTTTTATGAGGGTTTCATATCTGTGGAAACATCAGATTCTTGCAGATCAGATTCTTGATTACTTGCTGTAGTTGTTAAAAGCAAAAGCAAGGAAACAAACTTCTTGGAATTTCAAAAATTTTGTAATGCTTTAGTAGTTCTTATTTTGCAACACCTGAAATAACAAAAGGCGTGCAATATGCAGTTACCGAGGTATGTATACTGAATGCATGCTGGTACTTGTTTTGAAACAAGAAACCAAAGCCCAGAGAAACTTCAACCCATCCAAGATGACCTGAAACAAAAAAACAAAATGAAAAAAACAACTGGCACAAAAACTAAAGGAGTCTGATGCATGCATTAATCACTTATTTGGGCTGCATTTACACAGAGGGTGATTTTTTTTGTCACATGCAAACAGGAATCCTTGCTTTCTGATGTTCTAAGACAGACAACACCATCTGTGCCAGCAAAGAACAACTTTTACTGGAAGATGGCGTTAGCTTCGTCTTCATCCACTTACCTTCCCTTCATATTAACCTGTGGTCTTCCTTGCAGAATCTGGATCCAGACAGGGCCTTTCCTGGCTGGGTCATCTCAAATTTGACTACCAGAAAAGGCACAGTATGGGCAGCTCTTACCTGGAATGCCCCTACCCAGCCTGAAATGTGAATCTTCCCCAGTGAGAGCTAGGAGGGCCCTGAGATTCTGACAAAAATGTGCTTTGTGCTCATAATATCTGAGCTCTTGTTCTGTGCCTCACCTCCCCTAGCTGTAAGACAGCAGCTTTTAAAAAAATAAGGCCAAGTGGCCAGTGATGCAGAAGCGAAGACATTAATTATTCTTTTCAGTAGAGATATACCATATACATGCTGCCATTTCTGAGAGTTCAAAGGAGGATCAGAAATAAAGAGGAAAGCCTGACTCTGGCCTGTGAGCAATATTCTTTTGAGGTGAGCATGTGAGGGTTGTGTGGAGAGATATGCTCTGCCAAGAGTAAGAGAACAGCATCATTGGTTGGTCATGCCAGTGGGGACTTGGCAGGAGACTTGGATTTTGATGGTCTGGAACAGATGAAGGGCTTTTCTACTTTTGAGCCTCATTTCTGTGAGAAGTGTCTTTGACTCAGTGACTGTCCCGTAAGATGGGATTTTGTTGACTTTTCTGATGGGCATTGCTGCTGCTGAATGACTGTGAAAAAGGAAATCATCCTAGAAGGATTGATCCCGGTGTCTCCTCCTTGATAATGCCTGCTCCATCAGGAGTGATTTCTCCATGACTGCCACTATCCCCTGCATATGTTATTGCTGTGTTACAGTAAGATGACTGCAGATATGACCAGCACTATATGACCTTTGAATGGTCTTATCAGTTACGCGAATGCTAGAAATCTCACCACAGTTATATTGACTATTCGTTTCCAGTCTCCTAATCAAAAGTTTCTCTCATGCCTGGAGTAGTGGAGTCCTGTTGGGTTCTTTGTCAGCATTGCCTTAAGCTCCGTTTTGATGATACGGCCCTTGATTTCTACCTGTAAATCAAGTAAAATGGAATTGTTTGCGTAAGGGATGGGAATTAATATGGCTGTGTCGAGAGAGGTATTGGGTAAAACTGGAGCTCCTGGAGGAAAAGGTGTGAGTGTAGATCCCTGCTGGCAGTTTTAGACTGGAAGCATCCTGGTAACAGATGAGCACTGTAGTGCCTATTGAACTGTACCCTCCTTCAGACTAGGTGTGCAGAGCTGGTGCTGGGACAGTGGAAAGTAGTAATAGTACAGGAAGGAGAATAGCAGTTCCTCACAGGCTCTGAGGAGCAGACTGGGAGGAAGCTGCTGACCATGATGCTGCTTCTGCACAATTAAAAGGGATGAAGCCATTTTTCAGAATAAAAGATAAGCATGTAATGTTTAGGGAGTTACTGTGGTGGCCTAAACGCTGTATGAAAACAAACCAACCAACTTGTTTTTCACAGTTTCATCATAATTTGTATTTAATATAATTAAGCTGATTTTTCCCCTCATCTGTCTTTCTGTGATGGCTTAGCACAACTGAAGAGAGGACGCAGGCTGGCCTTCCGAGGAACCCTAATGTAAAATTGTGGGTTTAAGAATGAGTCAGCTTTGCTTCACTCAAATGTCTGTCCATTGCCTTTCATGGTTCAGTAGGTCTGTTCATACCATCATTCATTGCTTGGAAACTCTTGTTCAGCTAAAATGACACTTTTGGTCAACTGACACTTTGAAAATCCCAGCTTTATTTTTGTCTGTATTAATACTACTATCTCGTCCTTTCTCCTTTCAAATCCCTCTCTCAAAAGAGGAGTGGCATTATCCACTGTAGCTCGGGGCATGGGGGAGGAGGATTTGTTCCAGGTAATAGAGGAGAATGCCACCAAGGTTTGATGATCTCCCAGGGTGTGGGTTCCTGAGCAAATCACTTAAGGTGAGCTCCCCCTTGCACCCAGTTCAGCAAACCTGCTCAGAGCACAGTTTTCAGAATGGTTGCTTATCCAGCACACGCATTGTAGTGATAACTGGGAGGAGTGGAAGAGGTTTTCTGGACAGAGATGCAAAGACTGCATTCACCCAGAGGGAGATCTGATGGTGCCAGGCACCCTCTGCACCAAAGGCACGTGTGCGCAGGCAGCGGGGGCACAAAGCGACGCAAGGATGTGCATCTTTGAGTTGTGCGTGGAAAAGGGGCTTTACGCTAGCTCTGTTTATGGCGATGCTGCTGGGTGCGGCCTGTGAATTCCACACATGAGCAGATTCAGCACCCTTCCCCACCAAAGGGTGTGTGCCCAGAGCCAGACCAGCCTGCAAGCTGTTGGCCATCTCAGTGCCATTCCTCAACACTGCTCTTAGCTCTGGCTCTCTCTTATCTCACAGTTTTCTCATCAAGGGCCTATGGCTTCCTTTTTGCTTGCTGACCATCATTTTGCCAGGCCAGCACAGGCAGCCCTTCCCCTGGTCTGCAAAGATTTCTCAAAAGGACCTGTTTATTCTTATTGACTAGAGGAATCACAGAGTAGGACCAAGAAAAAAGTAACTGCGGTGCGCTGTCTGCCTTCCAGGTTAGTCTATGCACTTGACTGATGAATAGCTCAACAGTTCACAGTACCTGTGCTCTCAGTATCACATCTGTGAGGACAATGTGGCATGCCAGCTTGGCAGTGACATGCTGTTGGGTTCAGTGACATCTGTGAAACTTTGAAGCACCGAACACTTGCAATTTGTCATCCTCTTCCTTTTCAAAATAGGTAACGGATGGCTTTGCCCACCCCTTACAACAGTTTTTCCCAACTGGTTTACTCAGTGGCTTGTAAGGTTTTGAGTAGTAGTATTTTATTTTCTTGGGAAGACACTTCTTACCACAAGGAACATGTTCCACAGCTATTCTCATTGTCTGCATTAATGCAGATCTTTACTTGTCAGTGAAGAACTGCTAATGGCAATGCATTCCCAAACTTAATTATGATAGATGTGTGTGTGTGTGCATGAGTATTTAAGTGTGCTGCTTTTTATTTTCAGTCTTGTGTCATGAGTGAGGTCACATGAAGGTGAGCTTCCACTTACATTTCTTATTAGGGTGATGAGAACAGTGGCACTACAACATTTTTACTTTTCTTCTCCAGCCCTTTCCTGATGCATTTGAATGTCTTGTCTGGTCTTTGCAGCCATAGCTGAGTGCTTTGTTATTGATAGCCTAAGAAAAATAAGGCTTCCTGCTGAATGGTGGTTGTCCAGCAAAAAGACACACTAGAAATATCTTGAGATATCTGTTTTTCAGCTCTTACTTTGTCTGCTACCACATTACTGATTTTTGTCTCTTAATTATTTTTGTGCCAAAATCTAAACATTGTTATGTGAGTTTCCTTCCTGTTCCAGATCTCTGATGAATGTCATGTAGGTCTGTGAGTGGCTGCTTGGGGCATCACGCTCTAAACCTTTTGCTGTTATCAAACGCTAGGATTCATTGTGTGTTTTCTAAGTTATGACAGACGATTTCTACAAAACCAGTGAATGAAGATTGAGTCTTGGGGTTAAGTACTTTTGGAACAAAGAACATTGACTTTAAAAGAAACACTTTTAACCAAGATGCTTCCAACTTATTCACACATGCTGGAAAATAATTTTTTAAAATGCTTTTTTATTCAAAAATATTTTACACATTTTCTAGTTAATTTTGGATAGCAATTCTGTATTTTAATTACAGTGATAAAGTAATTCAGAATGCCCATATATACACATACACATAGGCATATGTGGTGACTTGGACACCTAAGAGAAAACGTGTCTATAAGACTATGTAATGCATTTGCTTTGCGTCTTTGTGCACATAAAGAATTTTTCTGTCCTTTTTCTTAATGACTGAGGGTGTATCCTCCCCTGAGATGAAACGTTTAATGGTAAGAGGTATTGTTAATAGCTTGCTAATAGTCAGAGCGAACAAGTCCTACACAAATCAACTGTAGAATAAAGATATGGTAATAACCATCCTACTCAAACAAATATATTTTCCAAATGCACATACTGATAACAAGCAGCTCTCTCTCGTCTGCTCCTCTGTGTAGGCCAATCTCTGTCTTGATGCTTGTGAAGAAGCAGCACAGCATATAGTGCTTTGCTGAAAGCCGAGGCTGCTGTTACGTCTGAGCAGTGATCTGTAATTGCAGCAGATAAAACCTGCACGTCTATCTCCCACATTGCACATCTAGGACACTTTCTGTCATAACATTCAGAAAATCTAGAAGCAGAAATCAAAGCTGAAGTAATTAATTATCTGGCAGTAGCTTATTGTGAAATGCATGTGCATTTGTTTAGCTTTTCAAAGTTCCTGCTTTTGTCAGTTTGTTTGGTGGTGAGTTCAGTGGCTGATCTGAAACACATTACAGAGCATCTTGATCCCCTGTAGATTGCGTGTGGAATGAATTAGTAGATTCAGTGTGGTAAGTGATGTGAACTCCGCACCACTTGCAAATAACTCCAGGTAACCGCCAGTTCTTAAAGAGCATCTTCAGGTACTTCTTAAATTTTTCTCCCATGAAGAAGTAGATGACCGGATTGAGGCAACAGTGAAAAAGGCCGAGGATTTCTGTTACCTGGAAAGCATAGTCCAGATTCCTGCTCGCTTGACAGTCTCTAATGACTCCCACAGTTTCCAGCACTTGTAAAAAAATAACAATGTTGTAAGGGGTCCAAAAGAAGAAGAACATGATCATGACAGCAAAGATCATCTTCACAGCCTTATTCTTTTTCTCATTTTTACAGTGAACTAATGTTTTAATAATCATGGAGTAGCAGAATGTCATAACTATAAAAGGGATTAGGAGCCCTAGAATGTTGATTTCCAAAGTGGAAAAAAGTTTCCACGTTGTGAAATTACCTGGATATCTCAGCTTGCAGGTAGTATAATTGTGTTCATTAAAAGATTCTCTAAATACAAGTTCTGGAACTGAGGCCGAAAGAGCTACTAGCCATACAACAAGGCTAGTAATCAAGCCATGGAAAGCAGTCCTTGCTTTCAAAGAAAACACTGCACGAACAATTGCTAGGTATCTGTCTATGCTCATAAGCGTAATAAAAAATATCCCACTGTAAAACCCAACCAGGTAGATCCATGAAATGATTTTACACCAGGGAGTTCCAAAAACCCATTGGTCTATCGTGAAATAAGACCAGAAGGGCAAGGATAAAACAAAGAGCAAATCGGAGATGGCAAGGTTTAGCAGGTACACATCAGTCATGCTCTTCAGCCTCTTGTATTTGAAGAGGACCACAATGACCAGAACGTTTCCTGTGAGCCCGACCAGGAATACTAGGGTATACAGAACAGGTAGGAAGGAGGCTGCAAACCTCTTGACGCTTTCCTTACTGCATGGTTTTGGAGCTTCATTGTAATTATCGTAGTAGTCATAGAAGGTTGAGATTTCAACTTCAAAGGACTCTGTACTTGAAGAACTCATGTTTTCCCCCAGTTCCTGAGAAAGAAAGAATATAAAAATGCTAGTGACTTTCAGTGCCTGAAGACCGTGTGCTTACTCTGCAAGCCTGCATCACTAGCAGAGACTGACTGCCAGTTCCAGCACGCTTCTCATTACAGGTTCTCAAATGCTATTTAAGCATTATGGGATGCATAGGCGCACTTGCAAAATATACTGTCCTTAACGTGCATGTGCATAGTCCTTGGAACACTGCAACTCGGATGTCAAGCATGCAGAGCACACTGTTCAAATGGTGGAGAGGAAAGCAAATAATAAGGAAAGGTATGGGCCACAGATACCAAATCAGAGTGGGAGGAATCCTTTGGGATAAAGTAAAAAGCAAAGGCACTATTCACAGCAGTTCAGGATTTCACCCGCTTTCCTAATCAGACAAACATCACTGTAAGAAGTTTGTCTTCCTAAGTTGACCCTTCTAATGAAATTATGCTTACTGAAAGCTGATGTGAGTTTTCAGTCAGTGCTGTTTTCTGTGGCTAACAGAAATGTGTCATTTTCATACGTACTTTTCTAATAGGCAGAGACAGAGTTTTAAATGATGTTAGTTTGAAGTAACTAACGTGGACACAGTGCGACTATATTGCTTATGTATTACTTTGTGTGTTATTCCCATAACAGCGTCATTTTTTTTAGCCTACTGTACCAAAATTTTTCTAAGTCTGAGTTATGTTCTTCCCCTTTATTTTTTTTAATAGAAAACAGAAGAGTTGAGTATAGTCGCTTTAGTTGTCTTTGCACTGTATGTTGTAACAAACATTGACTATCATTAACCTGACCCCTTCTGTGTGTAGGTAGTTCCAGGCATGACACCTCTCTGGCCTCCAGTTCCGTTCTGTTATACACAGAGAAGAATTTGATCTGAATTACGAGTCACAGGGTCAAAACTGTTTGACGCCAATGGTCTAGACATGACAGTTTCCCAACAGCTGCACCTAGACATACCTGAATTTAATCTAGATTCAGCATAATATACTTAAATATTTAAAACTGAAAACATGCTCACAGAACACACATACACCCACTTCTGATGATGCAGGATTCTTTAAAACTGGTTTAAAATTTACCTTAGCAGCAGCAAAAGGTAAATGAAAAAGCATTACATTCACGCACATGATGAGTATACGATACACAACTGTTTCAGCAACTGCAGTTTTTTAATTTTACCTTTTCCTTCCTTCTCAGACGATGTGAAGAAGCTTCTTTGCTCTAAGTGTGCAGAATCACTTGCTTCTCACCGGGTAGCTCTGAGAGGCAGGTGCTGCCCGCACAGCGATATCCAGCAGCTGCAAAAAGCAGATGTCACTAAATAGCTGTCTGTCTCTCTTAACGGAAACTTTGTACTTCCTTACAGATTGTATCACAAGTGCTTTTCTCCCCAGTGCTCATAAGAGCTGGTCCATTAAATTCGGAAATAAAATTAAATACATCTTAATGTGTAAGAAAATGCAAAGTTCCCACTGAGAGCCTGATTACTGAGTTAAAACAGCTTCATTGTACGCAATAATCCTTAAAATAGATGTCACTAAGCAGCTCACATTCCCCAGAAGCCTTATTCTTTCTTATGGGTTGTAAAATGCATCTTGACGTTTGATTATTCTATTCTGCAATTACCTGTAGTGAGCAAGAGGAGGAAGGCGCTTGGTGCGTATGTGGAAGGGGTGTTTCTAGTCCCCCTCCTTCAGATAACTGATTTTGCAAATTATGCTGTGTACTTGTAGAAGAAATGAGCTGTATAGATTTAGTAGGGAAGGCTCCTTTTATTCATTGTTGTTTGATTTTCCTAACTCCTATTTACCTTGCTAAAAAAAGAAATGAAGGCATGTTAAATTCATGCTAACTTTTTGCTTGATGTCTCCTGTAGCAGGTTTTATGTACAGTAAATCTACCTCCTATCGCTGGCCTGGCACAAATGGTCGTAGTGGTCAGAATACCATATAAGAAATGGCATGTGTGTGCATGACAGTGTAAGGGCAGAGGGTGCTGAGGTTTGCCATAGTGCTTGTCACAGGGGGAAGCTCAGCAGCTTTTATGAACTTCTCCTGAAAGTGCAGTGGGCCCTGTCTGTCTTTTGGGGGATCCTGGAAAAGGAGAAGGGAGAACAGAGGACATGTGCTGGCGAAATGGGATGATTTAGGGTCCTGCCAGCAGAACAGCTGTGCTAGTAGCTGGCAAGTGCTGCTCTCCTTTATGTTACAGTAAAGGCCAGTCAAGAGGAAGTAAAAGCCATTTCTCAACAGGGGAGGCTGCGTGCTTGTTCACAGGGGAACCTGAAGAGACACAATGAGAAGCAGAAACGTGAAAGCTACAGGAGGTGGTTGGGAGGGTAGAAAGCATCATAGATCTCAGTCCGGGAGAGGCTGTATGTCTTGTAGTTTGACCTCCGGTGTTACTCTGCACACGGGTATAGCTTTTGTTCAGTTATGCTGTGTTGCTATTCCGTATGCCTCTGACGTTGTTACTCTGTCCAATGACTTCCAATTGGCTGAAGTGTTTCTTCCAGAAAAGCTTGATGTAAGGACAGCATGAGATGTGGGACATAGTGGTTTCATGTTTCGCCAGAATAAAACAATTGTATGGGAAGTAGCTTCTCAGTCATCTTTCACAGGTTGTATCTGTATTTAAGTCTGTCACTGCGAGATGTTCCTCCACTGCAGGGTATTGCTCTGCAGATCATATATGTCTTCTCTTCAGTTTGCTAGCAGACCTTTAAAGATGTCAACATCGCGTGAGCAGGCAATGCTGTGGTACCATTTTCATCAGCTCTGCTCAGAGAAACTAGAAGCTGTTGCTCTTGCTGCAGTTGTGTCTGTCCAAGGGCCTCACTAATCTCTTCTTTGATGTGTTCTCGTACTAGGGGCACAAGTTCAGCTCTTCACCCACAATTACAAAGACCAAATCTTTCTTTAAGCATCTGCTTTTCAGGAAAAAAAAACACCTTTTGCTCTGCAGGCATTGTTCTTTCTTAGTTTGGGCTGTAATGTTTTTGGCTCAGTAAACCACTATGCATCTGTGTGCTTATCTTGTCCCACTCAATATTTTCTACTCCATCAAACTAGGCATCTCCTTTGAATTTCATCAATGGTAGTTTTTCTTGATTTCCAGATGAAGTAGTGAATATAAGTGAATCCAGATACAATCTCTTTTCTAGCCTGTAAGAACACTTCTTAGTTAAGGGATGATTTCCCATCATCAGCTACCTCTTGAGATCTGGTGACCTGTCCGTAGCACACATGCCATACTTCAGATATGCTTCTGATCTTTCAGTCATACTGGTAGCAGGGACCAAGTCTGCATCCTTATGAATGCCAGTTTGGCACTATTCGTACGACAGTGGCCTGGAGAAAGGACCTATCTGACATATTGCCTTTTGCCTAGCACTAGAATTCCCAGCAGAGAATGCTTTCTAAGCAGCTCTTTGTATCTGCTTGCTGCCTTGGGGTGAAAGCTGGGCTGCTACCACCGGAGGAGTAGGGCAACAAAGGCTCCTTCTCGCACACCTGTGCGACTGTGGTGAGGTGGAGACGAATGGCTGGACCACACTGTCTTGCAAAGCAGTGGCTGTGTTGGAGAAGCCTGCCATACCAATGCATTTCATCCTGCATAAGCAAATGAGAAGGTCTGTCTTTGTAAGGAGACTCGGCAAGAGGGGGTGTCTGCAGAAAGAGGAATGCTCTGCCACAAAAAGAGGAGAATGGTTGTGGCTGCAGATGGTGAAAACTTCGGATGTATGAACTCCAGAAAATGAAGCTAAAAAAATACCTGCCACTCATGCAAATCAAGAAGATAAAAATGAAGCCTGAAACACCTGATAGCTTACAGATGAAAAGAGTCCCTGGGAGAGCCTGTGAGGAAAACTACAGAGAAGACAAACATAAAGGAAATCTCTAAGCAAATGAGATGATGCAGAAAATGGATGAGAGGTGTTGTGAGTGAAGATCCTGCAATGGCTTGGAGAGAAAGAGGAGTGAAAGGGACTAAGCATAACTAGTCCATAGTAGAGGAGCTCTGAGTTCCCTTCTAACGTGGCAGCATGTCTTTTTTTCATCTCCTATTTGGTGAAGAAGAACCTGGCACAGACTATCAAAGGGGGAATAGCAGGAGGCAGCAAGGCTATGAGGAAAGGGGGAAAGGATCTCCGTGAGATGTAGAGGATGTTGCTGTAAAACTGACAGATTGGCAGGGGAAGGTGAGAAGAAAGAAGTCGTCTTACCCCTTTGCTAGATGGTATCAGGTATGTGGCACTGACCAAATAAATCATGAGAGTGTGGAGAAGTGGACCAAACCTGATTTGCCTGACTGGGAGGAGATTAACCTTTTTTATGGGATGGAGAGAGGCACGCTAAAACCAACAGAAGGGAACTTAATAAAAGCAAAAGCAGAACAACCCACACCATGAAAACCTTGCTTATCAACAAAAGATATTTCAGCCACTCCCACTTTTACTGAAAGTCTTAGCATTATACAGGATGCTTAAGAGTCTTGCCCAGGGAAGAGCTAGAGATGGATGTTTATCTAATCTGCTAGTTAGGCTGTAAGATACTCACCACTGATACCCCAGCGCACCATCCATTCCCTCTGATATCAGTGTTGGCCATAGATAAGGGTTCGGAAGTGTTTATTGGAGAAGTTCTCATCCAGAAGAGACTGCCTCAGGAGAGAAGCAGGTGATGGCAACTAAAGATAGCCAACTATTGCATGAATCAGTATTTTCACTGATTGTGTGGATTAGCGCGGGATCCAGGCCACCAGAGTCACAGCTGGATAAACAATTACCTTTCTCAATAAACTGTTGTCTTCATCAGGTGGCCAACCCCTTCTTGTGTGGTCAGGCTTTGTGCAGTTCTTTTGCAATTCCAGTGAATTTGAATCACAGTTTGCATATGTGTAGTTCCCACCCTTGCATTAGCAAAGTGTTTGTGCCACCTCTTCGTTGTGCAGTTCCTTTCTTTGTAATCTTTGCTTTATTCCATATTTCCTGTGCATGACTAAAACTGCAGCAATCTGAGAGAGAACTAAAAAAAAAGGAAAATGAATTAATTTCCTGTCTACACGTTGTCCCAGGTGATTCACTCATAATTTACCTCAAATCTTTTTGAACATACAAATTCCCTTTGGCTGAGACAGCTGTTTGTGCTGACAAGTGAGAGATTTAAACCCAAAACGTCTTTTCCTTTCTCAATACTGTTAAGTTGCAATTCCCTGCGTTTTTTTCGTTCAGTGGTCCAGTCCTAGGAATTCCATTGTTTGTGTCCACTGGCAATTCTGTGAATGGTATTTGCCGTGGTTTTCATCAATGTGATTTGCTTTTTTTCCATGTGCTGTGCTCACAAAGCTGCTGTATTCAGAATTCCTCATAAAAAAGAACTGAAACTTCAAACCTCAAACATCACAGAAACAATTTGTATTTTACAAATGCTGAGTTTTACTTTGTGTTTTTTTTTTTTTTTTTACAGAATCACTGCTGCAAAAAACATGAGTTGTATTCTTCCTAAGTGTGAAATGAGACCATAAGGAACTTTCTTTGTCTTGTTCAGTGATCTGTCAAATATTCCCAAGATGTTTCTATAGTAAGATGAGAGATTTGGGCTGTTTCCACTCTGAGGAGCAGTTGATACCTGAAATAAGTTTTTTTTTCTTTTTTAAATGTCTCAGCTATTATCTAACCATCACTATGTTGTCCCGGTTAAAGGCTGGTCTCTCCTAAGGAGAAAAAAAAAAAAAAAAGACAGGGCAGCAGTGAATAACAGAGGTCTGCTCAGGCCAGTCTGGTGCTTATTGCAGTGAGTTTAGATACAGAGGAATGATGGCATTCTGGCATACAGGCTTTGGTTTCTGTTTGCTTTGTGGTGGTCTCTAACACTGTAGTTGTTGGTCATCTTAAAAAGCTTATTAAATGACTGGCCTTATCCTAAACATTTGCACAACAAGTATCTTTGCAGTCTCTCCTGCCATGGTCCTTACACAGCAGTTGTAACACAATGCAAGCTGGTTAGAAAAACCAAAGTATTTGCAGAGGATCAAGACTGAGAAAGAACCAATAATTGCTCTTATAAGTTAATCTTCTTTCTATGTTTGCTGAGACCCAGGAACTGCCATCACACAGTAAAAGCCGTTTTGCTGCAAGTCCTCTTCAAGACAAGCTGTACAGCCAACTTCCATAGTACTCAGTTCACTTTTAGTAGCAAGGGATACCATTCAGGGCACTGAAATAAAACTGTGATAGCAACAATAAAAGGTTTTCATTGGAATGTCTCTCTCGTCTTGCGATTTGCAAGATATTCTGATCTGTTCTGTGAATCATTGATGAAACTGCTTGTAGCAAATGTAACATCCACAGACTCTGTGGATATTAAATTTGCTCTATAACAGGCAAATTAAAAAAAAAAAAAAACTCAAGAGAAATTGATATTTCTTCCAGCAGCAGAATGTAGTGACTAATTTCTTCTTACTTTCCATAAACATATATTCACACTGTGTTTGTTCATCAGTGACTCCAGTTGCTGGCCTGGGGTGTCCTCCTTAAATGACTTTTAAGCCCAGTGTTTAATAATACCACCCTCTGGTGGAAATGCAAAGAAATCATTGACACTAAAGAAGGGCAGAAGCAACGGCAGAGCAAGCTTAGGACAGAGGGTCCCGCATGAGCAAGGGTTATTACAGGGGTAGTGAGAGGTTATGGTGACTCTGGAAATACTTGGCTCCAGGTGCTGTTAGCCTTGTGTAAAAAGATGTATGCCACTGCCTATAGCTGCCTTTTCTGGATCTGACTTACCTTAAACTCTGGTCTGTGCATTCACTGTCTTTATGGTATCTGGTGTTTTGTCCACCCCTTGCACAGAAGCCTTCTGAAACCTGAGCTACCTGGAGGATCTGGAGAGCAGGGACCAGCAATGAGACCAAGAAGGAACTTAACAAGAGACCAAGTGGTGGTGAGCCTTAATGATTCAAATGAGAGTTCCCTTAGAAAAAATCGGCTAACAGCAGTACAAGGGTACATATTTCCTAAGACAGGACCATAAGGAGGAGAGGGGCTACAACAAAGCAAAGACTCACTGAAGAGGGGCTCTGAACCACTCAGGGGTTATAACCTGGTCAAATTTTAGTCAGCTTTAATACTACCATTTACAAAATAGACAAACCCAGCTTTGAGCTGCCTCAGACCCCTTCCGTCCAGGCTAAAGAAAATGTGCTGGTGAAGGTCTTTCATCTTACTAGAAGGTCTGGTGAGACTTACAGAATGGTCAGGGCTGGAAGGGATCTCTGGAGATCATCTAGTCCAAGCCCCTGCTAAAGCAGGTTCTTCTAGAGCAGGGGTCCTCAAACTTCTTAACCAGGGGGCCGGCGCACGGATGAAGTGGCAGGCAGTCATCTGCAGCTGCTTGGCTTCCCCCCCCAGCCCCTGGCGGGGGGGTCTGTAAACACCGGGGGCCGGATTGAGGACCCTGGGGCGCTGTATCCGGCCCACGGGCCGTAGTTTGAGGACCCCTGTCCTAGAGCAGGCTGCACAGAATCATGTCCAGGCGGGTTCTGAATGTCTCCAGTGAAGGAGACTCCACAACCTCTTTGGGCAGCCTGTGCCAGGGCTCTGTCACCCTCAGAGTGCAGAGGGGTTTGCTCACATTCAGAAGGAGCTGCCTGTGTTGCGGTTTGTGCCCGTTGCCCCTTTGCTGTCGCTGGGCAGCACTGAAAAGAGCCTGACCCCGTCCTCTTGACACCTGCCCCTAAGATATTTGTATGCATCAGTAGGATCCCCCGTCAGTCCTCTCTTCTCCCAGCTGAACAGGCCCAGCTCCCTCAGCCTTTCCTCACTGGGGAGATGCTCCAGTCCCCTCATCCTCTTTGTAGCCCTCCACTGGACCCTCTCCAGTAGTTCTCTGTCTCTCTGGAACTGGTGAGCCCAGCACTGGACACAGCACCCCAGATGTGCCTCACCAGGGCAGAGCAGAGGGGGAGGATCCCCTCCCTCGACCTGCTGGCCGTGCTCCTGATGCACCCCAGGACCCCGTTAGCCACAGGGCTCACTGCTGGCCCATGGGCAACTTGCCATCCACCAGCACTCCCAGGTCCTTCTCTGCAGGGCTGCCCTCTGGCAAGTCTGTCCCAGCCTGCACTGGTGTGTGGGCTTGTTCCTCCCCAGGTGCAGGACCCTATATTTGCCTTTATTGATCTTCATTAGCTTCTTCTCCACCCAACTCCAGCCTGTCCAGGTCTCACTGAATGGCAGCGCAGCCTCTGGTGAGTCAGCCCCTCCCAGTTCTGTATCACCCGCAAACTTGCTGAGGGCAGACTCCATCCCTTCGTCCAGGTCACTGATGAGTCAAGTTGACCAGGACTGGACCCAGTACTGACCCCTGGGGAACACCATTAGCTACAGGCCCCCAGCTGGACTCCGTGCCATTGATCACAACCCTCTGAGCTCTGCCATCAGCCAGCTCTCAGTCTACCTCGTTGTCCGCTCATCTAACCCGCACTTCTGAGCTTACCTATGAGGATGTTATGGGAGATAATGTCAGAAGCCTTGCCTGAGGTCAAGTAGACAACATCCACTGCTCTCTCGTCTACCTGACCTGTCTTTCCGTCATGTCCCTAGAGATGTCCTAGGGAGATGTCCCTAGGAAGGGCTGGAAGAGCAATTCCTGTGCATGCTTAGCCAGTTCCCTACCCCTGAGTGTTTTTAGGCCATTAGCACTAATGCTTGAGGCCCTCCCAGTGGGAAATGCTCCCTGTTGCTGTGTGCTCCTGCTATAGCCAAGTTAGGGTCTATATTGCTCAGCAATTGCTCTGGACAAATGAGATGTCAGTGGGCTGGGGACAAGGGTGGTGCAACAACCTGCTCCAGGTGCCTTTTAGACATACCATGTCCTTCTAGTTTGCTCCTACCTGGTTAGAACCTGGAAAAATAATTGAAGCTGCAGCTCAGAGTTTCAAGCAGTTCTTACATGTAAGGAACTGTGCTGGTTAAGTGTGTAGGAAATTGCACATAGAAATAGCAGCACATGTCTGGCACTAGAGGGAACTCTCTTGTCAGCAGATGTGTAGAACGAGCTACTGTTCTGCTTCCTCAGCTTCCTCATTGTCTTTGAATGTGCCCTGCAGATCATGGCCATTGCAAACTGTGCTGCTGTTTCTTTGTGACACAGTGTGGTGGGCTGGTGCCCACCAAAGCTGCCCTATCACTCTCCTCCTCAACGGACAGGGGAGAAAAAATATAACAAAAGTCTTGTGGGTCAAGGTAAGGACAGGGAGATCACTCAGCAGTTACAGTCACAGGCAAAACAGACTTGACTTGGGGAAAGTTAGCTTAATTTATTACTATCAAAATGACAAAAAATCCCACTTTCCCCCCACCCCTCTCTTCTTCCTGGGCTTAACTTAATTCCTGATTTCTCTACCTCCTCCCCCCGAGTGGCACAGGGGGACCGGGAATGGAGGACCAGGAATGGAGGTTACGGTCAGTCCACCACATGTTGTTTCTGCCACTTCTTCCTCCTCACACTTCCCCTGCTCCAGCGTGGGTCCCTCCCACGGGGTGCAGCCCCTCAGGCACAGGCTGCTCCAGCGTGGGTCCCCCACAGGTCACAAGCCCGGCCAGCAACCCTGCTCCAGCCTGGGCTCCTCTCTCCATGGGTCCTGCCAGGAGCCTGCTGCAGCACAGGCTTTGCACAGATCACAGCCCCCTTTGGGCATGCCCCTGCTCTATCATGGGTTCCTCCACAGGCTGCAGGTGGATACCTGCTCCACCGTGGACCTCCATGGGCTGCTGGGCACAGCCTGCCTCACCATGGGCTTCACCACGGGCTGCAGGGGAATCTCTGCTCCAGTGCCTGGAGCCCCTCCTGCCTCCCCCTGCACTGACCTGGGGGTCTGCAAGGATGCTGCTCTCATGCATTCTCACTCCTTTTGTACAGCTGCAGGTTTTTTTCACAGATTGCCCATCCCCCAACCCGCTTCTTAAATATGTTCTCTCAGAGGCACTACCACTGTCACTGCTGGGCCCAGCTTTGGCCAGCGGTGGGTCCACCTTGGAGCAGCTGGCACTGGCTCTGTGGATGTGGGGGTAGCTTCTGGCATTGTCTCACAGAAGCCACCCCTGGAGCCCACTGCTACCAAAACCTTGCCATGCAAATCCACTACACACAGTGCTGCTGGGTTTAACTTTAATGCAGCAATTGCAACATTTATGGGCTACATGCAAACTTCTTGCGGGAGAAATGCAGCTTCTTTCTGTTGCCTGCATTATCCCAGCATATGGACCTATATGCAGCTGAACTGTTGGGCTGCAGCTGAATATGGAGCAGTGACAAATGTGTATAACTTATCAGAGACTTAAAATCTGAGTGGGGTGGAGAACAGACTGTCCTAGTTACAGCTTCAGTTGGTAAGTAGATAATATACCCTGTATAGTGAAAAAGCTGTGGCAGAGTCTTTGCTTGCATTCTCTGTCCCATTCACTAACCTCTGCCTTCAGCGATATAAAGTTAATGTGCTCACACTTGGAAGTTTGGTAAATGCAAACTGTTCTTCACAAGCAAACCATTTCCCCCATGTCCAATGGGAGCTATTTTACAGTATTTCTTTTAGAAGGGAAATGACAAATGCAACATATTAAATACAGACATTTGTGTATTGAATATTAGTGTAACAAACATAATTATACAGAAACAGTTAGTGTGTATTCTTTTCTGCGTTGAAACCAATGTGTCAACACTGACACTGCAAAACCCAGGGCTTGAGGTTTGGGTGTGTATATGTTGAAAACCAAGCTCTTGCAGTAGTTAGCAAGTGAATTAGGAAGTTCTTATTAACAATGGCAACAGAATTATTACCAGCTTCAACAGAAGCTGTATGTATGTGACAAGTGTCAAAAAACGTCCTTTAATACTTACAAATTGTTCTCAATTTTATCTTCAATTACCAAATTTAAATTTCCAAATAGGAACTCTGGAATTCACAGGTTTTCGTTAGAGTTCCTGATGTCTTACAGAGTTAAGAAGCTGAAGCGCAAACAGTAAATCTTTGAGCAGGACTGGGTAAGTCCTTAACACAGAAAATATTTAATTCACTACTAAAATGTAGCCATTTTAGAAGTGGTGTGTAAATGGCCATTGGCAAAGCACTGCGCAGTAGCTACAGAGCTACTTGGGCAGTAGCTACAGAGGAAAACTGCTACCTGCTAGGAGCTGCGAAAGCAGCAGTGGGTAGAATTAGTGCAACTTCTAGAATTCAGATGTGGGGAGAATAAAGCTTATAAGTAAGATTTATTTGGAAAACTCTCTGTTTTTTAGTGAAAGCAGGATGTGGGACTTGCACGGTTGGGTCTTGTCCCCTCATTGACAACAGGGTGTCCTTCTAGGACAACACTTTTGTATTACCTATGAGATCTCAGTGAGGGACTTGCAAAGGTGGTAGAGACAAAATGAAAATGACAGGACTGAACCCATACCCAGTGTGTTTATAAGTAGTTCTCTGTGAAATACAGCCTTAAAACTTTGAACTACCCTGGACCAGGACTTCAGATCCACTCCCACCAAATTCTAAACCCAAAGGAAATACATGAGTAGTGACTCCTTCTGATGCCACTAGTGAAAATGGTGGCTTTCACCACTGAGCGATTTCCTAGGTCAATATGATGCTCTGACTGGCTGCATTTCTAAATTTTCTGTGCAAGTTAAAAACTACAAGAGTTAATGAAAAGAATTCAAAGTGACCATGCTCAACTTAAAAATGAAGAAACATCAATTCTATGATTTTGGGACTGTGATATGATATTTGAATGAGAGGGATTTGCTGTAGCACCTAAAAAAGATACTGATTTCCACGTATCTCATTACAAGCAGTTTGGCTAAATATGTGTCTTGTTCATTCTATTTATAAATTGAACATGAAATATAGTAGTGAGCCTGCAGAGAAAATTTGGATTCAGGTTTTATTAGTTCCTCAAAACATAGCCCAGCTGGGAAAAGATTTATGTTAAGTGTCAGAGTGATTCTCAAACAGGAAAAAAGGTTTCATGATGAAAAAACAAGATGCAAAGATAGCTCACCACCTCTGAAAACCCCAAAGCCCAGTCCCCCCACCAAACCCAGAGATCTCTTGACCTCCTTTTTTCACAACCAAGTACTATTCAATAGATAGATTTAACGAGAGAGAGAGAGAGAGAGTGTGTGTGTGTGCATGCGTGTGCGCGCGTGCATTTTCATGTTAGCAAGAGTCTGTCCTTAATTTATGGCAGAAGAAAAGGTTTTATCCCATGCTGAGAGACTGATTTACTTTCTTAGGTGTAATGGGTAGGGACTGGATGTTGCTGGTCATCAGGGATGTGTTGATCCAGGCTAAGGATGTATGCGTTATTACTGCTGTACATAGAAAAGTGTATGTTGTAAACTAGCTGGGCAGTTAGAAAGCACCAGTTTCCTGCTGCAGAGGTTTTGAAAGAGAAGTAGTATCTTCAGATAAAGGCTATGATTAACTGAAAGTCCAGTGGAGGGACTTAAAGAGACATCAGTGGGCTTTCAGTCAGGCAAAGGATACCTCAAGGAGTGTAATGTATAAAATCAGCAGAAACCCAGGAAGCTACACAATATTAGGTGTCACAAGTCACAACAGAGGCATGGAGTGGGCAGAAGCTGCGGGGCTGCAGCTCTCCATGCATGCTGACATGGTGCAGTACAGTGAAGAGCAGCAATGCCTGTCTCAGCTGCAGTTGAACCCAGTCTTGGTAAAGTTTGTTACCAGTTGTCCTCAGAGCACTGTATGTTTCATGGAGGCTGAAGTTTTTTAAGGACAATTGCAACAATTCTTCCTGCTAATGCAAAACAAAACAAAAATGTTGATTTTGGTTTTCAAAGATTTACCACTTCTGCTATGAGGAGGCATCTGCATAAACTAGCTATTCGTTACGGAGCCCGATGCCTAGAAACGCCTGAAGCTTTTAATTTCGTACAAATGCTCAAATATTGAGCAATAAGACCTTGCACATAAATAGCAAATTCTATGTAATAACTTGCAAATTCGTGGCATAAACACTGAAAATATTATGCTGACAAACCTTGAAGTCTTCCATTGCACAGTGTGGCAAAGAAGACAGAAGAAGTGCAGGTTGTCAGGAGGGGCCCTTGACCTGTGGAAGTGACGGATTTTTGCAGGTGCAGTTTCACACATTGCAGCTTGCAGAGGACACAGGCCTGTTAAGGCAGTTTGACTCACAGTAGCAAGTCTGCACTGCCAGAGGGAGATGCATCTGGAAGGGGTGTGTGCTGTGATGCACTGTGCTGGTGATGGGTAGGGTTCCTGGGAAACCACTGGGGTAGGCAGGAAAATGTTCTTTTTTCCTAGAAAGCTGACAGAAGGCTCTGGGCTTGCACCTTTCATTCTGGAGACAGCACATGGGTTATATTTAAAAGCATCTTTTACTCTTCCCTACTCAGTATTGCACCATTATCTGAAAAATAAAAGGGAAGTTAAATGAACCAAGTGAGATTACATTGCTCAGCCTGTCAATCCACCCTCTTCAGACCAGTTTCATGCAGATGACTTCTTGTTTAGTCTCACCGTACCTTCCTCTTTCTTTCTGCACATCTTAGCATTTCTTTAAAAAAACATTGTAAAAACACCATTTCTTAAAAATACCACTTGCTTGGGGGTGGGGACAAAGCGAGCTGTCTTATCTCACTTGCTTAGGCAGACTGAATTTTGAAAAGTAATTTAATTTTGAGTGACACTCATACTACACTTAAACTTACGTATTTAGAGTCTGGAAGTCCACTTATAGCTGAAATTTTAAAAGTTGAGAATATAGAATATATTTATATGCAAATACAAGCCATTTTATGAAAAGGCTATTATACTGTAAATTGTGCTGAATGTTCAGCAGCAAAAAATGGAATATTTAGTATTTGTGGAATTATTGCATATGGAAAACTGCTCAATGGAGGGTCTCTCTTCCAGGCTTTCTTAGAAACAAGGGGGTACTAAGGTCCACAAAGAAAGGGCCTACTCCTCCCGCTGATACTCTAGAACAACTCTTCTGTGTTAGTTGGAAAGTGAGAGTGCTTCTTCAGTTTTGACATATTGCCAGTTCCATCAATGCATAGAAATAGGGTCCCACTGGCATGGAGTAGTTTTGTAAGATTGGTCCTTGTTTTTCCCTTGTAAGCTGATCTCAGCTTCATAGATGGCAACAGTCCTTTTTCCATTCACCTAACTGTCATCCACAGTGCCAACAAAAATATCTTTTGCTCTTGCAGCAGATGACGGCAGGAACTTCCCAGGGAGGGCCCTGGGGAGCGACTCAATTGTCTGATGTTTTCCACCCACAGTGCATTGTCATTGCAAGAGTAAAAAGGCTATTTGGAGGCTGTGGAGTGCACATGGTAAATGTGTCCTCCAGGGCACGTTAAATATCGGTACACCTACAGGTTTCCCTGATGAAATCAGCTGTGGTGGGGGAGGCCACAAAGGTTGGGAAGGGTTGCGTTAAGCAGCATGGGCAAGTGGTTATTTTGTCCCAAAAGCCATTGTCTATGATGGTGTGGATACAGTTGGTGTTTACAAAGTGTAGCAAGCAGAGCACAGGTGTGAATCACATACTTACCATGCTCTGCAAGGAATTCCCAGCTTGGTTGTGCCATATTTAGACCAAGCATGGGGATACCCAAACCTGTATCTCCCGTTCCCATTGTCCCAAGTGTGTGCTGCTGTCTGTTGATGGAGCTGGCAGCCCCTCGCTCAGCAGTGTGCATGGGGATGTACGGCGTGAAGGGCTCCACCAAACTCGGGCCTTTAGCTCAGGCCACAGCCCGTGGAAATCAGGAGATACACCTACTGGCTTGGGTCAGCTCCAAGTCAGGTCCCAAATCTTTAAGGATGGTCCTTGCTCTGATTTTTGTATGCTGTAAACACTGAGTGCACTGTTGGCACTAAACACATATTCAGAAATATTTTTTTAAATGACAATCTTTTTTATTAACAGTAGGATTTTATTAGGTTCGAAAGCACAGGTAAAACATTTGTTGCCATCAGTAACCCCCAAATCACTTCCATAGGGCTGATATATAGCATCAAAAATATACCCTTTTACTATCAAAAATATTGCCCTTTGCAAAGTCAGCTACCATTCGTTAGAGATCTCTCTTCCCTTAAAAAATGAGTTTATGTCTATGTACATTTGTACTACATGTGCATACACTGACACACACACAAGTTTCAATGATGAAACTTTAATGACTTCTCTGTCCTTAAATTCTTCTCCATCTCCTGTTCTAGGCACAGAGCACTGCTTTTGCTTCTACTTTCCCTCTTCTTCCCTCTTGATTCAATTCTGCATCCAGCCCTGACATACTGTACTGCTTTTATTTTAAAAATCTTTACCGTTTCAGAATACCTTATGCTTAACAAGAGGCACGTCAGTAACTCGGTGCAGCCGTTAAGTCTCTTCATGTGGGCAATGGCAATCTCGGTGGTGGCTAGCCTCACAGAATTCATATTTACATATATTTCTTCTTCACAGAGCCTTTTAGACGAAGACAGAGCCATCCTGGTCACTGGTGTTCAGGGTCATGTTGCTGTGCACGACGCTTTCTGTGTAGCTAGCTGAAGAGGTGACCTGGTAGCGACTGCAGGGACCACAGAAACACAGGAATGGACAATACTTTAAGCAGATATGGTGAAGGTATTTCCTGAATTTTTCCCCAGCAAAAGCGTAGATAAGAGGATTGAGACAACAGTGACTGAATGCAATGGTTTCGGTCAGATGCATTGCGTAGTCCAGTGATTTAATTTGATCACAACTTGTGAATAACTCATAGTGCTTTAAAGTCTCGAGAAAAATCAGTACATTGTAGGGGGACCAAAACAGAAAAAACACGACTATCACAGCCAAGACCAGTTTTATGGCTCGTGTTTTTTTCTGATTTTTGCAGGACAGCAGGGTTTTGATGATCCCACAGTAGCAATAGCATATGATACAGACTGGGATGAAAAAGCCAATGGTGTTCAGCTCCACATTGCAGAACACCAGCCAGATGTTCTCCAGCTCCTGGGGGAAGACAGACATGCAGTCATTTTCTACCAGCTGGGAGAACACAAAATGCGGCACTGAAACTAAAACAGCTATTGCCCATACTCCGCAGGTTATAAGAAAGCCGTGTTTCACTGTTCTGGATTTCAGAGAATATGTTGCCCGGACAATGGCCAAGTATCTGTCGATACTAATAACAGTGATAAAGAACATGCCCCCAAAGAAACCAATGTAATACAGTGAGGAAATAGCTGTGCATGAAATAGTCCCGAGGGTCCATCCACGCACTGTGTTGGAAGCCCAAAAGGGGAGGGAGACCACAAAGAGAAGGTCTGAGATAGCCAAGTTCAGGAGATACATGTCAGTGATGCTTTTTTTACTGCCTTTTTTCACAATGGCAAAAAGCACCATTAGATTGCCTGTGAGGCCAAGAGCAAACACTGCAATGTAAAATATTGGCAGAAATATTTTCCCAAACTCTTGGATGTCAGTCTTATTGCAGGAAAAAGCATGTTCGTCATAAGCATATTCAGCTGTCGTTTCTGTGAATGCTTCCGTCATGCTGAACTTCCTGGCTAAAGACAACATGAAAAGGGAAAAGAGAATAATGTTAGAGAGACATCCAGTATCTGCTATGGTCAAATACTGAGAGACCTCAGTAACACACACTTTGGGATTTTGTCGCTGTTTGGGTTAGTGAAAGCTGTATTACTGCAGCGGCGATGGCAGTTACTAACAAAAGCCCAGACTCTGCCGTTACATGTACGTCACTGTATGTTAGCTCTTTAGGATAAGAACAAATAAATGAGAATTTCAAGGGCAGTTGCATAAGCTTATCGGAGCGGCAGCAGAAGCGGCAGCAAGCCAACATTGCCTGAGCTCTGCAGGTGGTGCGTCGCAATGTGAGAAATGCAGGCGTTCCCCCAGTCTGCTGGGCAGTGCTGGGCAGGAAACGATACCTCACGTGTCACTGCTGATCAGCGTGTGGTGCCTGTCAACACCACCAAGAGCCCAGCCTGGCCCCACACGTTAACCCCAGGCTGGAAGTGTAGTAAGACGCCCAGTTTGACCAGGTCTGAGCTGATGCTTGCTGACATGGAAGGAGCAAAGTCTACAGTGGGACATCCTCTGGGAGCAAGCATATCTTTGATGAGGTGTTTTGTGGGGTTTTTTTAATCGCTAAGATCAAAAGAAGAGGGAAACTATACTGACCCTTTTCCTCAAGCACCGAAGTGTCTCGTGACTGCTCCTGCCTTGGCTGTGAGGCAGTCAGGTTGGAGCCTGGGCGTGCTAGCTTGGAGGCTGCATCCAAAGAGAGTGTGGGGTGCAGGTGTGTGACCTCTGGGCTCACAGGTCTGCACATCGAATAACTCGGGGTACCCATCAGTTCATCCACACTTCCTTAGGATGTGGCATTCAAGTCTCCACAAAGATTTCCATTTGCAGGGAACCAAAAATCCTAGAGGGGTGCAGGTGTTACTGCATTCAGTCTGCTCCCTGGTTGGGGTAAAGAGCTTGTATCTGTTACTGGCTCTCACTGTAGGAAATGAAGGAAATTGAGTGTGACAGGCTGTGCGGAAGCCCAGGGAGATGACAACACGGCCAAACTAACCTGTTAAAGCTGAGACCGAAAGGAAAGGTCAGTGATAATAAAACTGCAACTAATCACTACCCCTTGGTCACAGTGTCACAATCTTCATACAGGAGCCCCCGCTGACTCTAAAGAAGGGTCTTGGCTGTCTCTAACACAGATGTTTGCATCTCGTGTTAGTGGGACATGTAGTCAATAGAGCCAATGAAGAGCAATGCAGCTGAGCCGGCGCAGGTCAGGCCAAATCTGCTTTAAGACAAGACAGACCACTTTCTAGTCTCTGCTGACCATGTTGATGAAACTCCTTTTGACTAGAAGGAGAGCATGGGCACACTACTCAGTGGTAGATGCCAGTGGTATATAACTATTCCCACTCCTGACTCTCAGAGTGGAGTGGTTGGAATCCCAGCCTACATGTCAGCGTTTCACTGATGGCAATAGTTTGTATAGACTCTGTTTAAAATAAGCCTTGCAAGAGTAAGCATGAAATAAAGATGTCCTGAGGTGTGAGTCAGTCCTTACCCAAGAAGTTTCATATGACGTAGTGGCAACTACAATAAACTCCCCCATAGGTGGCTACCGTGATCATATTGACATTTTCTCCTAATGCCTTATTGCTTCAGTGCTGTTTGTGGTGTGGGCCATGAAGTTCTGCCCTCTTATTTTGTAGTCATTTCTCAAAGAGTTGGGTTTTTGTGTGCTAGTTGGAAATGCAGGCTCTCTCTTTTAAAATACCTTCTTGTTCTGAACGTTCAAAGCCTAATTGCCCCCAAAACATTTAAATAAAAAGTGCCCACAGTCATTAGAAAACAGTCTGTGGTTTTGCACAGGAAAAGTGGGCTAGAAGAAGGTCTAGAAGAAGACCAGCTCAGTGCTGGTAGTTCCAAGGCATGGGCACGGCGCGGGGAAGGCTGTTTGCTGCAGGTGGGCACACCCATGGGCTGAGCAGCTCTTGCAGTGCCTTTCCACTTGAACTGGGAGCTGAGACTGCCTGCAGAATCTGTGCAGCCCCTTGCTTCCAGCCCGGTTTAATCCTCCAGCTTCTGGAGACAGGGTATCTGACACCAGCAAAATTAAAGCGGACGAATAGGAAATGGCAAGGTGCTGGGGCAGAAGCTGACAGTGGTTGCAAACAAGATACTGATTTTCTACTGATGAGATAACTGGAGTTGCCTACAGAGATATGTGACTGGTTCCTCATCTCTTTACTATATCTACCCTGTTGAGGAATACAGAAATAAGCAGGAGACATCGTACTAATCCCCATAGCCTGCCATTTTCTGTCTTCCCATCCTGACGTTTTCTTTCTCCTCTCTGATACAAAATGTAAGCAGCAGGTGCCTTTAAAATTAAAAGAAGGGTCATGATACATCAAGTCTCTTGCGCTGAATATGAGTCACTACACTGCCCACCCAGATCCTTGCCACTGAGCTGTTACTGCACCCATCTGCACAGTACCAGAACCTCTGTCTGACTGTGAGCTGATGTGCTCCACAGCTGGTTCTTCACCAATGCACTGCTGTGTGGTAGCTGAGGGCTACCACAATGATTGGGGCTGGAGCACCTGCTGTGTGCAAAGATGCTGAGAACTGGGTTTGATCAGCCTCAACAAGAGACATCTCAAGGGGTATCTAGTGAGAAGGTGTAAAGGTGAAGCAGATGACTTTCCTCAGAGGAATAAGGCAATGGCCGTGGGAAATTGTTACTCATTGTATGGAAAAAAAAGTCACTGTGAGGGTGGTCAGACACCAGGACAGGGCTTCAGGGAGGTTGTGGGATCTCCGTCCATGGAGATACTTGAAACTTGGTTGGCCTTCCTCTGAGCATGAGTTTGGACAAGAGACCTCCTGAAGTTGCATCCTTAACTTCGTGACTGACAAAGCTGGACAGAGTCCATGATGTCTCTGTGAAGTGCCCCAGCTTCTCTGCCCTGTAAGCTCCTGTTTCTTGGTGTGACAGGCAGAATTCCCATCATCCACAGAGGAAAAAAATGATTGATGCCTGCTCATATCCCATTAGCATCTTTGCTAACTGCGCAGGCATCCAGAGAGGGCTGCTGAGTGGTGCTTATCTAGACTGTATGTGCTGTGTGAAATCCCTGATCTGGAGAGAGGGAGCACACATTGGTTTACTCCCTTCTCTGAAAGCCTCTAGTTGTGCTGGTCTTTCCCATGCTCGCTCACTCAGTTCGTGTCTGGAAAGGCAGCTTGTTCCTCTGGAGAGTTTCTATATGTCTGTACAAACCGCTGTGCTCTGAAGTAAAAAGGAGCATCAGTCAGGCTGGGTTTTTTTCTGAAGTACCTTTTCAGTCAGGTAATCTCCTCTAGCTCACTGATAGGGATAATTTATTTCTGCAGTAGCAAATTATTTCCTTTGCCCCTGGATGGGTGGTTGCAATGCCTGTGGTACCTACACCAACGGGAAGGGTGTGATGCTGCATAGCATGTCCAGGGGCAAGCAAGAACTGCACTTACCAAAATGACATTGGCATCTGAAACTGCTGGCACAGTCTGTGGCTTGTTCACTTTCTAGCTCTTGGATTTCGTATATCACCAGCCACATCCTCTTATCCTCCCACCGCTTCTCATCCATGCAATGCTCTCAGTTCTGATTGAATATTTAGCCCCTCTGATACCACTTCACTCAGTTTAAGCTGATGTTACTCAACAGCTGGACTGCAAACTCCAAAGGGAAACCCAAACCCAGCCCTTACCAGATATGCATAATATGATGAAATGTTACTGTACTCTAAAGTGAAGGAACTTAGCTCTGCCCATCCTCCATCCTTCCCTGCCAGGTATTCTCCGTCAGCTTCGCAAAGGCCACCACAACACATGCTCTTCTCACTGTCTGCTTCAACCCAGTTTTCTCTCTTGTGCTTACAATGAATGTTCACCTAAGGGACAAAGCGAACTGAAGACAATAGAGGGCACTGAAGAAGGACCGCAGGGCTGTGAGGTCCCTCCACCAGCTGTTTTCCTTTGCTGAGTGCAGGAAATAGTAGATTCACTTCTGCTTCTCATGGAACTGCTCAACCGCTTTGCTCTCTCTCCAGAGTTCTCCAGCAGTTTTACACCCTTCTCCCCACAAACTTCTGCCCTTAATCACATTTATTGCTATCTCAAAGACAGTAGTCTGCAGGACCAAAACCCCTGCTTCTCAACACAGCTATTCCCAGCATGTGCGGTACGTGTAATACATAGGGAAGTGAAATTATGAGAGATCCACAAACTCCTCTAAGCAACAGAAATTGCATTTCAGCCTTCGAATAGCACTGGCATCAGGCTGGGTAACACAAGAGCTAAATCCTGTTTATGCATCTGATCCTCCCAGTTATCACCCCTGGCACTTCAGCCAAGTGCAACATTGCAAGCTTTACTGCCAAGGAGAGGGGTCTGCAAGCACTTCGCCTCTCTGTGATGCCTTTGCCATCACCGAATGAAAAGAAGTAAAAAAAAAATAAAAACAAACCCAGACCTCTGCCTGAGGGTCACACTTCAGATTTGCACAACACTCTGATAAAAGTATTTAAACCTCAGAAAGATCTTCACACCTTAGTCAGCATTTCTGGGTGAGGCTGACTTACACAATTTTCTCATGCAAGCAAATTAAGTTTTCCATGCATGCTGAGTGGTCTGGAGCTGCAAGCCAACAATTCAGCTGGCCCAGGGAAGCTGTAGGCTTTGTGGGAATCCCTGTGAAACCCTACAGGTGTATATGCCTTTCTCACCATTAGATCTGAGCTGCCACCACCCTACCCAAATATATATGCCATTGCTTTTGCGTATTTGTGACTACACCCATCTGAATCTTGCTGGCTGGTGATTCTTGGCAAGACTGCAGGGATGTCCTCGGGTACCTGCAAATGAAATGTCATAGCCGCCGATGGCACTTCTAACACACCGAAAAAGACGTTTAAGGGAATTAACCAGAACTGGGTGGAAATTAGCAGGAGAGATGCAAGTCTTAATAGCGCTCTGGGTGAAACTCTTAACCAGCCTCGTGCCAGGCAGCTACTGTGCAATCGCCAGACTGCCGTGGACACCTGTAACCACAGTTTGGATGATACCTAAAACAAAACTTAAGACTTACGGTCTATACACCAGCCAGTTTTTAGTCCTACAACCAACTCGTTCCTGTGATTCACTTAGCTTATCTTTCAGAGTGGGGTGGCTCTATTCTTAGGGTGCCGTCTCTGGAGTTGTTAGGGATCATGTTAGGTACTGGGGGTCAGAAGCAGGCCCAGCCCAGCAGGTGCAGTTACTATAAATCTTAAATCTTAGTCCTTTATTCAATTCTGAAGTGGGGAGATGTTCCCCCCATTCCATCTCTAGAGATGCTGGAAGCAGCTGACACAACGCCGACCCTCAAAAGCGGAAAGCAATGTGAAACAGCTCGTGTAAGCTAACCTTTAACCTCGGCAGCATGCAATTTAAACAGTAAAGGGAGGAGCGTAGCTGATGCCAGTCTGTGTGGGTTTACAGAAGAAAAGTTTTAGTTTGAACATCTGATGAGATTGCAAGGTTGATAAAGGGTACTGCTCAGAAGAGGTGGCGCTTTGGCTTGCACTGCCTGCTTATTTGATTGACGCATCTCTCCAGCCCGAAGCAACACAAGCCCAACAAAATATTACAATGAGATTTGGGCTGGTTAGCAGTCAGATCTCAAAAGGCAGCCACCCATGGAGGAAGCTAAGGTCTGTGAAGGACCACACTAGGAATATTGTTTGTAAAAGGTCTGTGGGAATGACAAGTTGAAAGCCAAAAAACTCTTCAGTATTTTCATCATTGGTCTGAAAGCAGATTGGAGATTGGCAGGGGGAAGTGATAAAAGACTTGGAGAATTGGATAGTGATTCAGACAAATCTTGAGTCATCTGGGGCTTTTGGGATGATTCACATTGACTTTAATGCAGCCGAAGAGACACGCTTGGGAGTTAAACAATACAGGCCACGTCTCAAGAGTGGGCGCCCATCTGCTGGGAACCCTGACTGCTGGTACGGTACGGGCAGACTCTGAAACTGAGCTCCCAGCCAGATGTTGCAATAAGAAAAGCTGATGCAACCCTCAGGTGTTTAAAGGGGTGATAAATGGGAAGGAACAAAAGCAGGAAGACTTTACCATTGCAGAGCATGATACTGTAGGCATACTTTGATAACACTTGATTTCACTTTTGCTCATGTTAACAATCTTGCTAATTTACTGCAATTAGTCATACTATAAACCAATGTGTGGAAATTCAAACCAGAAACATGCAAGCTAGAAATCAGATACACATTTTTAACAGTGAAAGGCTAACGACTGGAACAAACTTCAATTAGGAAATGGAGATTTTTGCATGTCTGAGGGTCTCCACGTCAAGAGAAGACATCAGCCTGGGAAACTGGTTTAGGCCAGACACAGTGGAGAGGCTCAGCCGGGGGACGCTGGGTAAAACTCTACAGCCCCTGGCAGGCAGGGAGGCACAGCAAACAGGCGAGTGGGGCACGCTCCTCTTAACAACCATGGCTCTGTTTTGGTAATAAATGACTGAAAAAGCTAAAAGCTAAACTGTCCTCTCCCCAGGTACTTCACCAGCACCAGCTAGCCCAAATCCTGGGATGGGATCCCCTGGAAGGAAGTAGAGTCCTGTGAAGAGCATGGAGCAGCTGCTGGGTTTGGATTAAAGGGGAGTCAGGAAGAAAGCAGCAGAGTTTGGGGATGTTGTTACCAAACAGCCAGTCTGTACTGCCTTTGTTAAACCCTGAATGTTTTCCCTACTGCTAAGCAGTTCTTTTATGATTCCTCCATCACTTCCGAGTGGGTGTGGTGTAATTCCCCAGATGCATCCTTGCTCCCTGGTCCCCCGCTCCTTCCCTGATGACTTTAAGGTGAGGAGATTCCTTTCTTTGGTGTTTCTTCTTCCTTCTGTCATTTATTCTCAGATCAGCTGGGCCATTTCTGTGGCCCAGCAATGTTCAACAAGCTTAATAATTGCTTGTCAATTTGGGTCATTTAATTTATGGAGGCTCCCCCCAAGACTTAGAGGATAAGTTTTTTAAAAGCAAGTAGTGATCTGGGGAGCTTCATTAGTGGATTTTCCAGCTCAAGATGGAGTTCAAGGAGCAGAAGCATGATGCTGAAGCTTTCAAAAAATTAGGGCATTTAAGGTGTCCTAAATAAAGGACCCAGAAATGGAAGCCGATCAAATCACTGCTGATTAAGGTAAATACAAGCCTGAATGCTGCAGAAGCCTGCGATCCCTTTACAAAGGCATTTAGGTCAAAGTGATGAAAAAAAATGCCCTTTCCCTGAACCAGTTCTGCAGTTTTTACATCAACATCACAAACTAAATTAGAAGTAGACACCACTAGCTGGAGATGAGCAGCATGTAAATCTAAAAACTTAAACCAAAAGTTTTGTGTAAAAAAATACAGTTGAAAAGACTAGGCTTGGATCATGGAGGGCAGGAGGGGTAGTATGGAGTCCAGAATCCCCAGGATCACCTTCATCTAAGGCTTTATAACATTGCAAAGTGCTTTCTCAAAGATGCTCTATGCAAACCTGGAGGTAACTGCAGGGCAGCAGGTAGCCAGGGCACAAGTTTCAGCGTAACTCATCGCATCAAAATTAGGTGTACTCTGATTTACAAAGAAAACATGGACTTACTACAGTTTTTGTCAGCAGTGAAGTCTTCACCGTCTGTGCTTCAGAGCAGCCACCATGGTATTTTGAACAAGATCTTGCTCTTGCCCCGCCAATGCATGGTCCAGCTGGGCAGGCCAGTGGCCTCACTCATACTGGTTGTGCTACCGTCACATCAAAGCGGGCACAGGGGACTGAAACCAGATGCTGTGGGCGAATCCTGCCCCACGTGACAACCCTTCCCTTGCTGGTGTTGTTGCCCTGCCAGGAAGACTTGCTGTGAGCCATGCAGAAGGGACAGCAGCAGTGTGTGGTTTGCTGGGGCCACGGCAAACCCTGCCAAGCCCCTGGCAGCTCACCCCTGTGGTTGCTGATGTATTTATAGCAAAAGCTGTAAGCTGAAGCTTTCAGTGGTGTCAGCTCCTTCCTTAAACTGGTGAGGACAAAGCCCCTCTGAGGCTGACAGCGTGATGCAGGAGACTTGGTGCCTGCACACTGGGGGTCCCACCTGCTCCTTAATGGAGCAAGGAGTAGGCTCTCGGGAGCAGGGCATGACCAAGGCTGTTAAGGAAGTAGAGGTGCAGATAGTCATGTCAGGGGAATTTCCAGCAATTTCCATTTGTTGATTCAAATCATTCTTCTGAATGGGAGCTAAGCACTGGAGGGCTTCTGAAAAATCCTGCAAGGCAATGATCTGAACCTCTGGCAGAGTACCTTGAGAAATCTGGCCTTAAGGAGGTCAGAGCCTTAAACATCTATTTCAGAAACGACTTACACATTTAGGAAATATGACCTGATGCTATGATTCAGATTCCTGCATCTCCCCTGGATCTTAAAATTGAGGTTCAAAACCCACTGAAATGGTCCTGAAATTTTCCTCTGTGACCCTGAGGGTCATGATTTTGTGGTCTCAGTACTGTGACCAGATCCAAGGGTCCTCTGCAGAGCCTCGGCAACCTGAGATGGTTTCCACACAGTGTCCTGACCCCAGGGCCTGGCCAGGGGATGGGAAATGAGGTAAATGGTGTGAGAATCCTGTTGAAGAGCAGTATTTGGTTTTGTCCTCAGGGAGCCTGGGGAGCGCTTTAACTCAGCTGCCAGGGGGGCCGTGGCAGAGCTGGGGAGGGACCAGGTGCCCTCCCAAGAGCTGCCTGCAGGGCACTGGGTGTTTGGGGGTCTCATCTGACTGCATGGTGATTGCCAGGATCAGGATTTTCTCGGAAAATTTGTTTCACAGGTATTTCCTCTAGGCTGTTAGTTGCCCTGTTTGCCCCTTCTGCTTGCTCAGTTGCTCGTGACACTGTATATTTTGTTGTATGTACAGCTGAGCATTTTGCCAGTGTTTTACATGCTTTTCCTCAGTATTTCTTTTTCTCAGACCTTCCCTTCTTAAGTGGAATTCAAATTTCTTTTGTATTTTCTGTTAAAGGGATAGTAGAAATGGATTATTTAGCTATGTACATTGTTTGTACTTGTTTATGATTACCATTCACTCTGTCCTCTCAGCACCTGTATCATAGTGCCTATTTACTTCCTGCCCCTCCTTTTTTGTTATTAACAAGCTCACATTGCCTTGGCATCCTCAAGAAATCTGAGAAGGCTTTCTAGAAATTGGAGATCTTTTAAATAAACTTCTCTGTTGGTTTACAGATCAGCACACATTACATACCCTTTCTTGACTGTGTTCAGATGAGATTGAAGTTCTGGAGTTGCCAGCCCCTTCCTGGGAAGATCACATTTACTATGTGATTTACTCGTAGTTTACTACTGTGTGTTGTCCTTTGTCAAACTTCAGCCTTCTGCTCTCCCTTTTGGACTTCTTCTATGCTGCCCGAACCCTTGTAATTCATTGCTGTTGTTGTCTTTTATCCTGTCACCCAGTTCACTGCCTCCGGCTGCACTGCCTCCATGCAGGGTTTGCCCCAACAGACCCGATTTTGGGAACCACCTTTTCTGGATCTGTGTTTATATCATACAAGTACTTAAGGGGCTGCCCACCACTGTATTACCCAAATGTCTCACCCAGACCAGCAGACTTCTTTGTGCAGCATCTTTCCTATAGAAAGCCGAGTCATAGGGAAATTATGTAATATGGTCATAGTTGGGTTTTCACACTTTTTGAATTTCTGCCATCTTTTGCTGGTTTTTTCTGCATCAGACACTTTCTATGGTCTGTACCAAATTTTCTGTATTGGTCTGTCTTTCAGTGTCAGTGATGTTTTTGATAATGGTTCACTGATCAAAACTAAAAGCAAAGCAGTGCTCATGAGTTGTGAAATCCCTGCAAACATCTAACAAAAAACATCTAATGAAGTAGAAGGACTTGTATCTTTTCTTGGTCTGTTCTTCTGGGTTAATGCCGCACACTAGTCATCTATCAGCATTTTGCTTTACCCTTGAGGACTTCTAGCCAGGGTGAATATTTCTCTTGCCACAAGATGCCACAAATAGTCACCAAGTAAAATTTCTCTGCCCTCATCCACTTTGATTGATAATCAAAGTCCCCTTTCTACTTTTATAATTTTTAAATATTACCCACATCATCTTTACCCAAATTAAGTATAATTTTAGTTCCAAGCACTAAGCAGTTAACAGTTTCCTTAAGTTCTGGACACACTATTCTTGTCATCCTGTTCTGTCAAACTGTAGGTAAAATGTAATTGTCGCTTACCTTAAATCATAGCTGTGTTGAAAACCAACTTTTTCTTCAAGCTGAGCCTGTTTGGGTTTAAATGTTTCCTCTTCTCTAATGCTTGTGCCTACCCTGTGAAACGTGAACTTTGGCAGGGCAGCTTCCTGGGCTGAGCTTCAGGGCTGAGCTGACAAAGTATTAATGTGTTCTGCTCTGGTCCCGCTGGCGCCTTGTGAAACTGTGAAGCAGGATGCAGCCACTCAGTGGGGCAGAAGTGCTTACAAAGAGCAGGATTTGCACAGGGAGACAGAAATGCCTGAGGGAGCTTCATACTCAGTGTGTAAAAGCTCTCACCCCATTTGTTTCCCCCTATCTTACACAGAATCGAATATTATTGACTCAGACACAATGGTACAGTGTATAGAAATATGTCTGGTATGATAGCAGGGGCCTTGAGCAGTGGGGATGTGGGATGCAACACAGGGGAGTACAGGAATGAGATGGTAAAAGATGGGGCACAGGCTGGCACTGGGGACCTCCACAGCTATACACAACTCACTGAAGGTCAGTTAAAAAAAATACAGACCTAGAGCTGGCAAAACTGCGTTAATGGTAACAGACAGAACAAATAGTATCTAACATACATGAAGGACACTGTACATAGTAAATTTGGTATAACATGAGGCTGAAGATCAGTGAAGACAGAAGAAAGTATAGAAGCATGTTAGAAAATATATAAATGACCCCAAGCACATCCTAGAGGGAGGCAGAACAAAACATCACCATGAACGTGGCATTTGTCCAAGGGAAGGGCTGGAGGTGCTGACAGCTTGCTCTAACACACCACCCCACCACCACCACCTGGGTGAAGCCACCAGCCTTAGGACCCAAAGGAGCAGGGGAAGGGTGAGCATACCACCAGGAAAAGGGCTAGAAACTATGGATGTGCAAAAAAATTTTAACCGCATTAGTAGGATTTTTTTTTCTGCCACCACCAGTTCTATAGTGATAACGATTGGAACCTTGAGATTGCCATTGCACTAACAATAAATTCTTGGCTTTACTGATACATAGGTTGTGCCTTCTTTGCCTGTAAACAAGATTTTGAGCATAACATCTCTCTGCTGCCCAGGGCTGCCAGTGGACCAGAGGAGTCTGAGGGTTTAAAGCACTGGCATGTTTATTAATCAAGGAGCCTTCTTGGCCCCTGCCCCGAGCTTCATGCTCAGGGTAGTGTTACGAGTGCACCCACAACTAGGATGCTGCATAGCACATTTTCAGGCACCACTGGGGCATGCAAAGCAGTTCATCTGGGGTGAAACCAGGCAGGAGGCTGTGCAATGGGGTGCATTATTGTAGGGATCCGAGACACCGCACCTGGATGGGAGCTGTACCAGTACCAAGGTCCTCTGGCACACACAGGAATACAGTCATGGAAACATCTCCAGGTGCTGTCCCTGCTTCAGATGCCAAGGGAAATTAAAACCCCTTTTCAGGCACAACTTCAGAGTTGTGCTGCCTTCATGCAGGCTGAGCTGGATGGGGTTTTTGGGGTGGAGAGCATCCTCCAGGTTATCTGAGCTGTTGTTCATTAATTGATGTGGCCAGCTGCCAGGCAAATATTCTTGTGCAAGTTTTGTTTTGGTATTTGTGCCAATTGCATGTTTTTTCATGACATTATGCTCTATCTAGCAAAGGTTACATCCCCAACAGCTGCACAGCAATATAGCAAGGGTCAAACTGTGGGTCTCCAGGATTAGCTGAATTATGCAAGCAATGTCAGCCACGTGGGCCAGGACAAGCACCCATGGAAATAATCAGGGGGCTGATATCTGGTTAGGTGTTAGCCAGGAGCCACAAAGATGCACTGCTGAAAATAAAGTTTGAAGGTTAGGGAACAGTAAAGGGCCAGAGCAGCAGGATTTCAAAACTCACCTTTTTCTCTGACAAGTGCCACAGCCCCATCCTACCTCTTTTTTTAAAGCAAATGTAAAGAACCCTGGACTTTTTTCAGAAAAACATCAAAAGGCTGATGGCCAGGTTCTCCCCACACACTGAAAGTAGAAGCTATGACTGCCAAAATTACAAAGTTTCAGCTTTCAGAAAAGTAATTTCTGGTATATGGCACTAAGGAAACATTCTCATTGTGTGAGAACCGTAAGATTCAGAAAAGCAAATGAAAGCTTCCTCCATGCCAGCGATAGTCTGACGTTATCCCTGCAGCACTGCCCTGGCCGCGGGTCCTGCAGAAGGTGTGCTGTGGTTCAGAGGACACCCAAATCTAAACCTGTCTCCCATGTCCTCATGGGGGTGATGAAGGACTGCATCCTCCCCAGCCCTAAAATGTGTGGATAATCTAGTAGGATCTTCCCACTGGAGACCTGCACGCGCCAGGCTGGTTTGCTGCTGATGTGTAAAACATGTGTTGCTGGAGCCCAGGCAGACGTGGCCACCCTTGTGCCGCCGGGCAACTGCCCCTGGGTCACCAATCCTCAGCACCTCTGGTGTTCCTCTTTGCCATCAAAAACCTTGCAAATAAGGGCCAGGACTGCCCACGTAACAGCAGTAGAGGCAGTCCCCCGCCACTGCTTGCCTCTGGGTAGAAAGAACCTCCTTACAGCGGAGTTTCCCTGAAGGCAGCCATCAACCCTGTCCCTCCTGCGCTGCCCAGAATTCAGCCAGAACCAAACACAGAGCAGGCCGTCGCCCTCATGAAGAAATGAGGATTGCCAAAGGAGTACCCATGCTGTTTTTAACTGGAGGACTTCAAATAAAGAGAAATCAAGTCAGGCTGACTCACAGACATCCTCAACACGTCTCCCTGGGAGACAGAAAAGGCTTTCTGTTGTACTCTGCTGTTAGCGGTAACCCTAAATAAGAGTGCTGCTCATTAGCATGGTGTGCCCTTGTAGTATGAAAGGAACACTGCCTGAAAGACAATTGCAACATGAAGAAATTTCTCTGCTTTCCATCTTTGACTTCTGTTCACGCTCTGGTATTCGAGGACAGCTCAGGGGCAAGGAAGCTGAGGAAGTGACCTTCAGCAGTGAAAAGACTTCCATTCTGGTCCATAAATGAGGAGTAAAAGCATCTTTTGGTTTCTTCAAGCTAAAAAGAAAGAGACATTGAACCCCTTGTAACCAGAGACTTTTCCTGGGAAGGGCTAGGTAGAGTTTGCTGCCTTCCCAACTGCAAGGCACAGGAGGGTTTCAGAGGAGAAAATCAAGAGTAAAGGATGTGCTGTGCAGGGATATAGTGGGTAAAGAGTGGGGAACCCCCCTTTTTTTTTATTGTTAGAAATGGAGAGATGGGCAGGAATGCTCTGGTCCACTGTTTCTTGGTGTGCTTGCTCCCTTTGGCAGAGCTGAAGCTCGGCAAGGCTTTACTCCTGCAGATCATTTCACATGTGCAACACCGCCCTGGGCACTATGCTCACATTTTCTGGAAAGATCACATTTATCTCCAAGTATGGCTCAGTTAGGCTTTGAGGAATGATTGCATTGCTGCACTTCATCAATTAACAGCCTGGTTTGGGTGGGTTTTTTTCTGTAGAAAAGGAGAAAAAATGGACTGCTGAAGGCATGGTAGCCTTGTTCTCAAGTCGCTCCTGAACCTGTGCAGCAGGATCCTCTAGGGCAGACAGGGTTATCCATGTGGCTAATGGTGGACAGATGTGATGCGAAGACCTCAGCTGGTTACGATGCTTGAATACCCTTTCTTTCAAAACTTGTGTGCTTTACCTTCTCTAAACCCAAGCATATGGAGGTTTATGGAGGCTGAACATCCTCAGGGAGTGCCAGGTGAAGAAAGGGATAAACATCTTGGTGATGCAGGTGTGCATGCATATGTCACGCGTTCGTTAATGTTAGTGGGAAACATTAGTTAGTTGGCCTGGATACCAGAGTACAGTGAGGAAAACCAGTGTTTACTGGGGTAACACAGCAGACATTGCTGTTATCTTGGTAATACTCTTCTCTTGCATATATCTCCTCCTTCACAGTAAGTCTGACCCAGCTGCTGATGCCAGGGTTACACTGGCTGCACTGGCTGCTGGAGAGCACACAGGACCTGATGGACGGTCCCAGCCAGCCATGAGACAAGCGTGGCGTTGGGTCAGGATGAGGCCCCAGCAGACGTACTTGTCAGCAGAGGCTGTGGGAACCCAAATCACACTACTGCTATTCTGAGGTGGGGATTTCTGTGCCCTGGCTCTGTACATTTTGACATTTCAGCCAACTCAGCAGAAATACAGATTTATGCAGAAGCGCACGGACACACAGAAGCACACTGTTCAGAAGCCATGCAACAAAACTGGTGTAGTACAGAAGGAGCTTTGCATTGCACAGCATTACTTGGTGCCTTTGAGGTACTAATATTAACCAAAAATGCATGCCAGCCCAGATGTTACAGTCGAAATTGGTGTATTTGGACTAAGGATATAATTCTCTTTCAATTTCGCAAACTTCTTTTACATCTGGACAGACCTGAAGTAATGATTATTTTTTTCTGTCATGAACCTTTCTGGATCCTCTCCTGGCAGAGTCAGTAATTCCCATGGGACTTCATTACTGGTATACTAAATCAGTGTTTACAAAAGGCTGAAAATAAAACAGGATTATCCCGGACACAATACAGTTACTAGGGGTTTGAGGAGTTTTGTGCATGCTAATTCAGGCCCATCCCTGCACAGCTTCCAGCTAAGAGAGGAATGGCACACAAATACCCTTCATTAACCTTTCTTCCCCCACCCCGCCACCCCTAAAACTTTTGACTGGTTCTGATCTCCAGGTGTAGCCAGATGTTACCACAGCAGAAAGAGCCAGAGCTGTGCTGCTGGTTGGGATCAAGGATCAAGTCAGAAGCTCCCATCCTCATCCCCAGACTGCATGAGTGACTTGAAAGCCAGAGATTCTGCCGAAGATTTAATTAGCATTGCCTTGGGAAGGAGGCTTCAGTATAATGCCAGAAAAAGCCAGATAGGGACTAGTTTCATACTCCTTGATCCCATTTTGGAACAAGATGCTGAGACACTCATTCCCTGTGCTAAAGTGGCAGTCCTGCAGCTCAGAGCTGAGAGATGTGGGAGAATCCGCCAGGTCCCACTTTACACTATTTCCCAAGGGATCTAGCAACACTGTGAGCTAACATGTCCTCATATATCCCACTTTCTTCTGGTGTAGTTCAACAGTGCGTGTCCTTAAACATACCTTTTTGCTCTCTACAAGTGCTGCACAGGTTTGCACAGTGCAGCGCGACATTTGTGCAAGAAGAGCCCCATTGATGCCACTGCAACGCTCCAGCCTGTCAAAGCCTTTCCATCCAAACGTGCAGGGCATCATGCCTGGCATCAGAAAAAGACTCCATCTTTCTAACAGAGACCCTCTGTAGAAGCCACCTTCTGGTGCAAACAGCACTAATAAACCAAAAGGAAATATGTATTTTAGGTTTAACTTTAAATGTGGGTAACTGTTACTCTGGTCTCTGTTTTAAGATGTCACGCTCAAGCCAGAACAAGAAAGTATCTGACTATTCAATGTGCCAACATCATCCTGAGTCCTCTTTAACCTGCATCGTCTCAGCAAAAAGAAAAATCAAGATCAGGATATAAAGCTAAGTGCAGATATGAGCAGGACCAATATAACAGCTGTGGTGGGTACTTTTTATGCAAGCAAGTGATCAGGCACGGAGCCTCTGCAGAATGGTCTAGCCTTAGCAGCTGGGTGCTTCTTTTGCTCCCAGCTCTTGGGTTGACCCTAAAATTTGGCATTACCTTCAAGCTGCCTGGCAGCTTTCACAGACACAGGAAGATGCCTCCTGCTCTCCTGTACTCTCAGTGCCTTCACAGACAGTGGCAAGGCAGCAGATTGCACCCAGGCTTGTCCCTTCAGAAAGGAGAGGAGCTCTGAGACCTGCAGGGATGCTCCTAGCCACCCACAGCGACACAGGACAGGTCCTGCCAGCTGTGATCCTCCGGATGTGGGTTTCACCTTCTTGCGTTGCACAGGAAGGCAGCAGTAACAGCTCAGAGCAGTTGGCCCATGAGAAGAAGTTGAGGTCAGTTCCACCTTGGGGCTCCTGATGTTACTGCTGTGATGGAGGAAGACAGCTGCCTCTGGCAGCAAATCCTTTGAGCTGCAGAAAGCATCTCCTGTCTCCCTGCTGGAAGGGTTTGCAGGAGGTGCTGAGGCAGCAAGGAGGGAGAAGATGCCCTTTAGACTCTAGTGAGAACTAGAGAAGTGAAAGACTTTGCACAGAAGGCTCTGCACGTTTATGCTGCCCTCGTGCCACAGGGTTGCAGCCCTTGTGGGGAAGTCCTGGGTCACAGCCTCACTCCACAGCTACATAATGCCAAGCTATGAAACCTCTGAAAAGAGGGAGCTATCCCCTAGCAGAGATGCTCAGCAGCAGCAGGGAAGGCCATCCTCCTGCCAGCTTGGGCAAATGGGCTCCAGCACCTGTCCCAAAGTATTGCACACAAGGGCTGCAGGATGGGGCTGTGGGGCTGCAGAAATCATTCCCATCTCTTGGGCCTCAGCTGAGCGAGGTCTGATTACAGAGGGCTCACACTGTGACTCTGCAGAGGAGATAGCTAGTGCTGTCCCCTCGCCCAGCACCCTTTGGCTTAGTCCTGAATTTTTGTGAATACCCTTATAGAGCACCTGAGTGCATATACAAAAAAAGCCTGGTGACCCAAGGGTGGTAAGGCACCTGAGAGGCAGGAGCTGTGCTGCTGCGCCTGGCTCTGATCCTGCTGCAGAACCTAGGCAGCAGCTGAACGTTCTCCTCTGGTCACAGTCTTTGCTTTACAACCTGGAGAACGTGTATCATGGCCCATATGAGGCAGCATGTCTGTCTTACACACCTTCTGTTACTGGCCTGTTCTTGCAAAGGATTGTACCTTGCAGATTGCAAGTATGAGTGCACATTAAAATTGGAAATCCTAGCTCAAGAAGATCATTGGTTTAAAAGAATTGTATTTTGTGTTTTGTTCTGCTGTACTCTAGGAAGTAAATCCAAGGCTACTCAGTATGTGTTGAAACACTACAAGGGCAGACTTTTACAGGAAATTAAATTTCTAGAATAAAAGATAATCTACTCTCCGCTTTATTTTCCCAGGGGAGGAATAAGAGGGAGGGGGAGAGAAGAGGCAGCTGGAGGGGTTGTCCTGCCCTGTTCTACGCCTGCACAGTTGTAGAACTGCCCAGGACAGAAGAAAATGCACAAGCTGGAAGAATCAATGATTAAATAAGTTCCTCAGGTGCAAGGATTGTCCAATTACACTGCATGCAGTAACTTTATTATAAAACTTCAAACATAATGATAACTTGTAGGGAGAAATAGATCAGGAGTAAAAGCTTTAGAACACCATTGCATTTATCTATCAATATTTTTGTGTATATATGTATATGTGTATATATATGAAAAAAATATAGATGCACATACATGTTTGTGTATATATTTGTGTGTATATACACACATGTCCATGTATATACATGTATTTATGTGTACATCTATACATATATGCATGGGTAACCATTCACATATAAATCAATCGTTCACACTTACCGAGTTGGAACAGTAACTGGGAGGTCAACCCCAGCCGTATGCTCAAGAGCAGCGACTATACTGGCACATCAGTTGCTAAAAGTGTGTAAAAAGTTCCCTCATGGGGAAGTGTGAGTGTCATCTGGGTTTTAGGCATCTCTGGAGCCTCTGGCCTCAAACCAGCCGGTGCCATCCACTTTAGATACCACCTGAGTTACAGGATGCTTGGTGTATTACCCCTGTTTTTAGGGCTTCCACAGAAAAACTAGCCCCTTGGCCAGCGGGTCAGGGCTTTGCTGAGAGCAGCCACCACCCTGGCCGGTGGCAAAGCAAGAAGCTTTGACAAAGGACTCACCGCTCTCTCAGCTCACACTCAGTACTTTTTCCATTCTTCAGCCTTTTTTTTCCTAGTAATTATTTCTACACTCATACCTAGGGCACTCGTTCATTCCCCTAAGGGTATTTCCTTGACACCCACAGTGTCATTTCTAGGCTACCACTTCCAAACCCTTCCAGCCCAGGAGGCACAGGCTCTGGTAGCAGATGAGGAGATAGGATAATACCTAGATATTCCTCCACATTGACTTCAACAAAACACATGCACAGCATTTATTTCTGTGTTGCTTATCTAATTGTTCACTCACTAAGCTCTCGCTGGGCTAGAAGCCTTGTTCAGATCTGTCAGCCGGGAGCCATGCCCTGGCATGATGCCTCAAACTTGGGCACCGTTTCACTCCGAAGAGTGGGTTCCCACTCCTGCTGAGAGCCTGGTCCCTGCCTACAAAGCCAATCCACTCTGCTGAAATGAGGGAAGGAGAAGTCAAGTGTCCCGACTTTGGAAACAAAATCAGTTCCTTTCAGCACTGACTTGGGGGGTGGGGGTTGGGGGGGTGGGGAAGGTGGGTAGGAATGTTTCTAAGGCACCCCTCCATGCTGCTCAGGCAGTGCAGGAGTCTGCTGGTGATTTTGGCCTCTCTTTCACAGAGCAGGCAGAGCAGGACATGCCAAGGGAAAGGGAGGAAGATGCTAAAAAACGACACTAAAAAGTTAAGAACCCCAGAGGCATCTATGATCAAAGCAAGCTCAAGCAGCTGTTCCCATTTTTCCTGTCCTAAAAGGCTGCCCAAACACTGCATCCCTGTGGCTGCCCGGCTGGGAGGACTTCTCAACTTCAGGTCACCTGTTCAGGATGAAAGTTTTTGACTTATAGCTCTACAGGACAGTGGCAACAGAAGATGACTTTGAAGATGTCATGTGCAGAGAGGACTGCTTGTCTGGCCTGCGCCCATCGACGGCACTGTAGTCTTTGCAGATCAACAGACAACGTGCATATTTTCCAAAAGCTTCGTGGAGGTGCTTCTTGAATTTCTCACCCACAAAAGCATAGATGACTGGGTTGAGGCAGCAGTGGACGAAGGAGAGGGCCTCAGCCAGCTCCATGGCTAGGTCTAGCCTTTGGCTTGTCTGGCAGTCATCGATGATGTACATGTATCTCAGAGAGTCCAGAAAAAGCACAATGTTGATGGGGGTCCAGAAGAGGAAGAACACAATGACGACGATAAAAACCAGTTTCATTGCCTTGTACTTGTTCTGAGTATGGCACTTCTGCAGGTTTTTCAAGATGTTGTAGTAGCAGAAAATGAGGACACAAGCAGGGATCAGCCACCCCAGTACATTGACTTCAAAATTACTGACAGTCTTCCAGACGTTGCTGTCGGGATAGTGAGGGGTGCACTTAGTCTGGTTATCGTCATTTATTTCCTGGAAAAAAATTAGGTCTGGCATTGATGCTAAAATGGCAACTACCCAAAGGGCCAGGCTGGTGATAACCCCATGGACAGTTGTCCGAACCCGCAGAGCGTAGACAGACTGGACAATGGCCAAGTACCTGTCAACACTCATGATAGTTATTAAGAAGGCACTGCTGTAGAAACCAATGAAGTAAGCTGAGCTGATGATTTTACACATTGCATTTCCAAAAGTCCACTGGCCCACGATGGAGTACTGAACCAAGAAGGGGAGGGATAAAACAAAGAGGAGGTCAGAGATGGCGAGGTTCAGCAGATACACATCAGTCATGGCCCTGACTTTCTTGAAGACTGTTAGGACCAAAACGACCAAAGCATTTCCCACGAGGCCAGTCACAAACAGTAGGGAGTACAGCACTGGAAAAAAGGTAGATGCAAATGCTGGAATATTTTCGAGATCACAGCTGATGTCCAGTTCTGTGTAGAAGAAGGGATATTCATAGTCTGCAGAGGAGTTAGATGTTGGTGACATGTAATCCACCTGTTCAAAGGCAATGAAGTTCATAAAGCCCAGATCGCAAATTACCCTCTTAGTAAATACATTAGGCACAAGTCAACTCACACCAAGCTGCATGAGGACAAAACAGCCGTGCCTCAGCTGTCTTGGAGGATGCCAAGGAGGAAGGAGCATGAGTGACCAATCCCACCCTGCAAGATCTGGGATGAGGTTCTTGTAGCAGAGGGGCAGAGGAGATGAAAGAACATGCAGCTATGGTGGTAAAACAGAGGTTACTGGCATCCCCCTCCCAGCTCCAGGTCGGGTGCCCAGCCCCATGCCTGCAGCCCAGGCAGGGCACCAAGGCCAGAGACAGGGAGCAGCCCCAAACCAGCAACTAGATGGGCATGGCCAAGGGCTGAGAGCCACTGGCATAGGTTTTGGGGCCCTATTCCACGTTTCCTTCAGAAAGGAGAAAGGTGGTGGGGCTCAGGGAGGAACTGGCATGGCTCATCTAAAAGCTGCATTTCCAGTTAGCTGGGTGGCAGAAATAGCTCTTCATGAAACAAGTTACTTTTGCAGAGGATTCCTGCACAGTTCAAGCAAGTTTTCAGCTGTAAAGGCACCAGCACGTACAGGTCACCAGCACGCTCTCTTCACTCCAGATGAGATCGGTGGTGGCAGCTCTGGCCCAAGAGGTGACTTCCCAAAGAGCAGACATGGCTTTCTGCCCCTTCCTCCCTCCCCAGCAGGAGCTTTGCCCTCTTGGTCTGTACCAGCACAAACTGCTGCTGCCAGCAGCCCGTGCCCACCAAGACTTTACTCTGCTAACAGAGGTGGCTGATTTTCTTTTCAACACCAGCAGCTCTGCTCTCCTGGCACCTGTCAGGATGCACCAGCAGTGGCGATGTGCCCCTTCCCTGCTCCCTGGCCCCTCGCAGCCCCCCAGCAGCAATCACCGCATCCCTGGGTGACACCTGTGACAGCAAATAGCTAAAGAAGATGAGTGGCGGCACAGTTCCCAGTCAGGATGTCCTCCACAGACACTACCCCTACCCTCAAGGACAGCATTCTTCCACAAGCAGTCTCATCAGCCAAAGATATTGTCACTCAATGGGTTTTTTTCAGAGAACAAAAATCACACTGATCTCTTCTAAACCCCTGTCATCCCTACCAGTACCGCGTGCCCCTGTAGGCGAAACCAGAGCCCTCAGGTGTGCTACTGGCCTTGGCTTGGAAGGCAGCAGCCCAGCAGGGAATGACTCACCAACACATCCTCGGAGCCACCTCTGCCCGGCAGGTGTGTCAGGTTCCCCTCCATAATCCAACACTGGGTCTGAAAGAGTGCCAAAAAATGTCTTTATATCACAGGCTTTTAAGAAGCAGGCATACCTTCGCACGTGTATGCTGGCGGTATTTACCTTAGCTTATGTTGCAATGCCAAGTCACAGGCAAGGTCCTCACCGTAGTAGTGTACAGTCCCAAAATACCTTTTCCTCTGTGTGGTATGTTACATTAAAGGTGTCTAAAACCCCAAGCGTATGAGTTCCAGCCTCTGTACTTGACAGAGAAACGGAAACATGTCAGGTTTATCTTCTGAATAATCAGTCATTTTTTTTTTTTCACTTTGAGCATTTAGATGAACGTCAGTGGAAGAAATTTGCAATCCAACCCAAACAATTCCGTGATTCTGTGACTTTCCCCATGCATATGTGAAGTGCCCCCATCCCTCACCTCGGTGCCCCCATCCCACCTACTACCCCTCCTCTGCAGCCCCCGTGGCTGGGAGAGAGAAAGCAGTGCTGCCTCTCCTCTGCACCAAGGAGTTTTGGTGAAGATGCCTGTAGGGGATGGCCCAGCACATAGCCAGCAATGGCAAAGGGTACCACCTTTAACAAGGTGCCTCCCTCCACACCCATGCCTGGAAAGAAGTACCCAAGGGAACTGATCGTAGAATCATTTAGGATTTAAAAGACCTTTAAGGTCATCAAGTCCAGCCATAAACCTAGCACTGCCAAGTCCGTATCACCCTTACTTCCCCAAACATGCACCCTGCACAACACTCTTGCAGACTTTAACACTGAAGTAGAACCCTGAACAGGACTGGATTTCTACCAACTCTGCCAGGTACCTGCTGGGGCCTCAACCTGACCCAACAAGGCTTTCATCCCACAGCTGCCTTCAGACAGATATATGGCAAAGAGCAGCACTACTGAGCAATGGGCAGCATTTGAAGTGTGTGTTATCTCCTTAAATACTGCTGCTCCTCACTATAGCCTGGTGCTACGCTGTAATTCAGGCAAGTCACATCACCTTGGTTTTGTTTTTCTTTTTGAGGAAACAGTACCTCACTGGGCGTCAGTCCATACATGTGCTCTAGAGATTCCCATGTCTGGAATGGTCTGTCGTCTCCCTCAAACCCTCTGAATGCCCACCTTCATTCACCATCGCTCCAAAGGCAGAGGGAAAAATCTCTATGGATGGAGAAAATCTGCAACTATTCCACATGCGGCAGTGGGTGGCTTTCTTTGGCTGTGGTGCGTGGTGTGATATTGGGTCAGAGTCAAGCTATATGTATATGATAATACCCAAGGTCTGCTGGGTATTAACTCCTGCAAGAGCTGAAACAAGAAACCAAAGCCAGAAGCAAATTCCTTTGTCATAGGAGTTACTGGCAGTGTTGAAGTGGGCTCTCCGTTATGCATTTTCAGGTTTAAAAGAGCACTCACACCTTTGTCACTGTTGGTGGCAGAGAAGATACCCAGGAATTATGCAACGTGGAAAGAAGTGGCAACCAAACAGGCATTCGTCCCCTTGGGCAGTTCTGTACCCCTCATCTCCTAGAGACGGCAGGCTGCCCGAGCACAAGGCACAAGCAGCCCCAGCAGCACTGAGACTGCCACGGAGCTGTGAAGTGCCCGGGCATCTCCCAAAGCACAGAGGCAGAGGCCCACAGGCCACCCTGCGTGGTAGCTGGGACTGTGGGTGGCACCGGGGATGCTCACACCGCAGCCGCCATGCTCAGGCCAGGCGTTTCAGCCAGCCCGAGCGAGAACAGAGCGGGTTGCCCACGGTGTTTGCATAGAGCCCGTGGCAGCACATCCCCTGCTGCCTGCACTGGCTGGTGCACACAGCAGCACAAAGCCCCTCGGAGCCGCCACGGTGCCCTGCACCCATGGCACGGGTGGCTTCGCAAGCTCTCATGGGGTCAGGTTTGTCCCCAGCCACAGGGCACCTCTGCTGGCAGCGCCCCGAGCTCCACACCAGGCTCTCCCTAGAGGGGAAGCACTGGCCTGAGGAGACAAGATGTCAGTGGGCACCGATGATGGTGCCAGGAGAGGGACAAGGCCAAATGCCACTGTCAGGGGACACTGGTGGTGTCAGCAGTCTGTCACAGCACTGGCCGTGTCCTGCAGGACAGCGGGAAGCCCTGCCTGAGCGGAGCCCAGGAGCCGTGGTGGGAAGGTGGCCAGTGTCCCCCTCTTTGGAGGAGTGGTGTCAGTGGGAGAGGAGGAGGAGCAGGAGGAGGAGAAGGCAGGAGCCCACGGGGAGCAGAGGGCTGCAGCTGCCCCTGGGTAGCCACCCTGTAGGCAGGACAGTGCCTGGGTGCTGGTGCCGCTCCTGCTGGCAGCATGCCCCAGTCTGGAGGGGATGCCCCACTCTTGCCTGCTCACTCCTTGGCCTCGCAGGCGCTCTTATGCCGTTAGGGTGGAGGGAAAATGTGAGCAGGTGAGTAGCGGCATGAGATAAACATAACCTGCTGCTTCTGGACAGACCCTCAGCTGAAAACTTCCTACAGGCACTGCAGGACAAAACCCTCCCGGTTACAGCAGGGCCATACATGGCCCCTGGGGATCCTTTTGGCTTAGGCTGAGAGCTGGAAAATGCCTTTCTTAACTCATAACCACAAATTTGGCACCTTCAGCACCCAAAGGGTGCTCAGCCGCAGCGGTGCAGAGAGGTGGTGCTGGGTGCAAACACACCCACCAGCTTCAGCTTTGCCTGCTGAAGCTCGACAGCAGCACCTTCCCTGCGGTGATGTTGTGGTGGCTTAACCACAGTCAGCAGCTAAGTACCACACAGCTGCTCAGTCACTCTCCCCTTACCCTCCCTGGTGGGGTGGGGAGGAGAATCAGGAAAAGGTAAAACTCATAGGTTGAGATAATAACAGTTTAATAATTGAAATAAAGTAAAAATAGTAGTAATAACAACAACAGTAATAATAATAATAATGAAGAGTGGAGAGGGAGAGGAATAAAACCCAAAGGAAAAAAATGAAGTGATGCACAATACAGCTGCTCACCCCCTGCTGACCGATGCCCAGCCAGTCTCTGAGCAGCGGTCGGCACCTCCCGACCAGTTTATATACTGAGTGTAATGTTCTATGGTATGGAATACTCCTTTGGCTAGTCTGGATGAGCTGTCCTGGCCACGCTCCCTCCTGGCATGTTGAGCACCTGCTCACTGGCAGAGCATGGGAAACTGGAAAAGTCCTTGATTTGAAGCAAGCACTACTCAGCAACAACTAAACCATCAGCATGTTATCAACATTATTCTCATACTACATCCAAAATACAGCACTGTACCAGCTACTAAGAAGAAAATTAACTCTATCCCAGCTGAAACCAGGACAGATGTCAAGGCCATTTGCTAATCTGCCCAACTTACGTCAGAACATTACCTTGCCCGTGTACTCTGGTGTGCCCATATCACTGTGCACCACGAGCCACATCCAAGCCTCCACCACATGCAAGCGCATGGGTGCAGTGTGCTGGGGTCTCCCTGTTTGTAATGGGGTGAGGCTGATCCCTACTGCAGCGTGGCCACAGTGACCTGCAGTTCCCTGTAAAGCCCTGTGAGATCCTCCTGTGGAAGATGTCCTCACGGCACAACACATGCGGCACATGTGGTGTACCTCCCTGGTCACAGCAAGATTGATTGTGTTGGCATCACCCTGGGTGTGATGCCCACCAGACTGCCATTCGGACCTGCTGTGGAGAGGTGTCCACTCCACGTCCCCAGCCCTGTTGGCTCTGACATGGTGGTGGGCTGGCTGACCAGTGTTGTCACTGGCAATGATCTTGCAGGGGGTGAGGTGGATGGGGAGGTGGGGGTGGCTCTGCCAAGAGGCTTGTGTCCTTCAGCAGAGCCAGCAACATTTTGCCTGTCAGTTCCTGTCTCTCAGCAACTGGAAAATCTGGGACCGTGATGAGACCATAGTTCTCAGCACAGGGGCAGAAGGGACTTCTTCAGACAGGGTCATCCTACACCTAAAGCCAACTCTGCCTGGGTACTCCAGCTGCAGCCACGCCCTGAGCAGGGACCAATCTGGATACAGATCATGTAGGTAATTTTTGCCTCCCTAGCTTTTTAATGAAGAAAAAATGTGTCCCACTGGCGGCTGGAAAGGAGACCTGGGTTGTCTCCTTGCGTGTCTCCAGGACAGCGACATGAAGGGATGAGGCTCCCTCTGCTGGGTTTTCCTGCAGAAGTGAGGCACAGAAATCATCCCTGCAGAGATGCGTGTGATCAGCGGTGCTGCTTCACGTCGTTCATCATGAGGCTTATTTAAAGCCTGAAAAACTCTTCCAGGTCCACAGCAAGCCAAGAACCTGGCGACTGCTGTTGCTGCCTGGGTTTCATGCTGAAAGAGCTCTTTCTTGGGATGCAAGCCATTTAGCCACTGCTGTTGCTATCCCTGCTTTGCTCTGGAGAACAAAGTGTCCATTGCAGCTCCATCCAAGACACGGAGGGAGAGGATCCAGCCGCACCACCCTCTCTGCTCCATACAAAAGCTCAGCTCCACACAGAAACATGTCAAACACATCACTTGGGTTTGTCAGCCTTGTTAGAGCTGTTACACTCACTCCTCTGAAAAATCATTGTAACATGTTTTTATTGTGTCTTCAAAGCGGAAGTCAAACAAGATGCAAACTGCGATGGTTGAAGTCAGAATTAGTTCTGAGAACAAAACATCCCCCAAGCACTCGGGTACCTGCCCATCCCACCAGAAACATGCCAAAGGAAACGGGCCAAAGGAGCTTTTTCGAAATTACATATACCTCCCCCCCAGCTTCCTTATATAACCCATGATGATATATTGGGTTTACATGGCAAGGTTTTGGTAGCAGGGGGTTGCAGAGGTGGCTTCTGTGAGCTGCTGCCCCCATGCTGGTCAAAGCCAGCTCCAAAACAGACCCACTGCTGACCAAAGCTGTGCCCATCAGCGACACCACCAGCACCTCTGTGGGGACACATGTGAGAAAGGTGCACGACAGCAGCTGTGCGAGAGGAGTGGGAGTAGATGGGGGCGGCGGCCTTGCAGCCCCGGGCCGGGGCAAGAGGGGCAGGGGGTCCCGGCGCCGCAGCAGCCGCTCCCCGGCGGCCCGTGGGGAGCCACGGCGGGGCGGGCTGTGCCCCGCGGGGGCGCACAGCGGGGCGCGGGGTGCGCTGCGGAGCGGCTCGGCGGGAGGGACGGGGGTGAGCCGGTTCCCTGAGCGGGCAGCCAGTTAATCCCACGGAACCGAGTCACCTCCGAGGAGGGAACTGCCGGGAGCGCGCAGGAGGGAGCAGGGGAGCCGCTGTCGAGGAGCTTTTGCCGGCCCGTGCGTTACATTCGGCCCGGAGAGCTCCGTCCCCTCCCCGCGGGGCTGCCGCGGCAAAGCGACCAAACGGACCGGTGTGTGCGTGCGGCTGCCGCTGCCCCCGGGACGTTCCTGCCGGGCACGGCCCGCCTCGGCTGGGGCGCGGTGTACCGGGGCGCCCCGCCCCGCCCCGTCAGCGGCCCTGCGGGGACCCCGGCGCAGCGGCCGGTGCCGGTGGGGAGCGGAGGCGCGGCCCCTCACCGCTTCATGCCCTGGGAGCCCAGCCCTCCGCCGCTGCCGGCCCGGGACGCGGCGCCCAGGCGGAGGCACCAGCCAGAGGTAACAACGCGCCGGGGGACGCCGCGGCCGGGGCGGCGGGCCGAGGGAGCGCGCGAGGGCTGCCCGCGCAAACCGCCCCTTCCCGCCGCCGGCGGCGCGCGGCCCGCAGCCAGCAGCCCAGCGGGGCGACAGACACCGAGCGGGGCGACGTGGAGGCGGCCCCACGGTGCCCGCGCCCGGCGCGCCGGGGGTCAGGGGGAGGCGCCTGCGCCGGCCGAGCCCGCGCTCCCCCCCCCTCCCCAGGGCGGGTCGGCGCTGGCGGCTCGGATTGGCCGGCGGGGAGGCACGTCACTGCCGCCTGCCGCGCGGGACGGATGCGCGGCGGCGCGGGGATGCCGGGGCGAGAGGCGGAGGTAGGGGTGGGCTGAGGGGTGCCGCTGAGGGGAGCCCGGGGGCGGCGGCTGCGGCGGCTGCGGCTCCGGCTCTCCCCCACCGTGTCCCGCGGCTGCTGGGGAGGCGGGCCCCGGGGCAGCCTGAGGGGCGGGGGTGCGCGGGTCGTGCCTCGTAGCGGTAGGCCCGGGCTCGGTGCAGGGGGCCGGGGGTCGTAACGGGTTTGGTGAGGGGCCGGGCAGCCGGCGGCGGAGGCAGCCGTGTGCAGCTCGCTGCGTGCTCTCCGAAGCGCGCCGTGCTGCAGGAATCTCTGCCGTGCTTCTGCGCCAAGTGGCGTGGAAACTCGTTCGTCATTTAACAAAGCACCGCTAATGTTTAAAAACAAAAGCAAAAAGACCAACAAGACCGTTCCACCGTGCTGTGTGGTTTGTGCCTCCTGCTTTATCGCTTGAGAAGTGCAGGAGGTGGCAGCCGGCGCGGGTGGGAGCGCCAGGCCTTGGCTGAGCAGGCCGTGCGGTGCCTTGGGTGTGTTTGGGGCAGGTTTGGCGGCGGGTAGTCTCCAGGAGAGCCCTGCTAGTGCCCGTGGCGGGGCAGGTGGGACGGGAGCACTCGTTTCCTTTGACATTGCAAATGGTTACCAGATGGCTGGTAATAAATTTGATGTTCAGAAAACACTTTCTAACCACCTAATTGCAAAGAGATTCTGGAACAATCTCCCAGTAACGCCAGAGGGACCAAAACCGGCAAATAAAACTTGATCAGGCTCTGAAAATGTCTGGAAAAGTTTTCTGTGCCCTGAGCAGTAGTCCTTAGTGTCTGGGGTCAGCTTGTCTTCCTTTCATGTAACATGCGACATACCAGCTGCTGTATTTCCTCTTGTGCCATTCTTAATTAAATGGCCATTTAAAGTCCTCTTTTTCCTCTTCCAGATGCATCCAGTCCTAAAGGCCTTTGTGTGTGGTTCCATCAGTGGGACTTGCTCCACGCTCCTCTTCCAACCCCTTGACCTGCTGAAAACCCGCCTGCAAACTCTGCAGCCTGCTGTGAATGGGTGAGAGACTGGGGATGTGTATGCATGGGCGGTGTGGAGGTGCTGCACTATAGGCTTCTGCCTGATTTGCAGGCTGGGGCTTGGAGTTCAGAGTTGTAATTTGGATACCAAAATACATAATTCGGATTCTGAAATAGGAGATATGTTTTTATAGCGTGGAGAAGGATTGATATTTTGCTCCAGAAGAGAGAAAATGGCTGTTCTTGTGAACACTGCTTTAATAACATGCAACTTCAGCATTTGTCTGTACTCATCTGAGAGACTGGTGCTTGCTGGAGTGGCTGCTGTGCAGTTTCTTGTGGTGTCCTCTGCCTGAAAAATCCTGTGTAGTGGTCGAGTAACTTTTCCATGTGTTCAACTGCTCTGGTTTGCTCAGTGTAGTCAACCATGACATCTGCTGCTGCTAAAAAAGGGAGTGAGCAACTAAAAGTGCTAATGAAAGAGGCTTCTAACATGTGCTGCAGTGATGGGAAAGCAGAAGGTGATGCGGAAGCCCTGGAAAGTCGCCTAGCATGGTGGGTTGACCTTGGCTGGATGCCATGTGCCCACCAAGCCGCTCTATCATTCCTCTCCTCATCAGAACAGGGGGAGAAAATAAGATGGGGAAAAAAAATTGTGGGTCGAGATAAAGGCATCTTAATGAAACAGCAGCAAATAACTTGGCATGCGTAAGCAGAGGAAAACCAAAAGATGTTATTCTCTACTTCCCATCAGCAGGCATTGTTTGGCTACTTCCTGCGAAGCAGGGCTTCAGTATGTGAAGCAGTTGCTCCAGAAGTCAAAACATTGTAAATAACAAATACCCCCCACCTTCCTCCTCCTTTCTCTTAGCTTTTATATCTGAACAGACATTACATAGTATGGAATATCCTGTTGGTCGCTTTGGGTCAGCTGTCCTAGCTGTGTCCCCTCCCAAAATCTTGCTCACCACCAACCTACTGGAGAGACATCCTTGATGCTGTGTGAGCACTGATCAGCAGTAGTCAAAACACTGGTGTGTTATTGCCACCTTTCTAGGTACTGATACAAGCACAGCACTGGGAGGGCTGCTATGGGGCTCAGCCAGACCCCATACACCAAGAAGAGCAGGCTGAGTCGAGAAAGAATACTTCAGAGGTGCTGGGGTAATGCACAGAGATATTGGTGAAAGGGGATGGCTGTCGAGTACATCTGCCAGAGAGCAGGAGCAGGTCATCTCTTCAGTTACTGTCTTGTCTTCCTTTCAGGCCTGGTCGTGCTGGGATGGTAACGCTGCTCTTCAGGGTTGTTCGTACTGAGAGTCTTCTGGGGCTCTGGAAAGGTGTCTCTCCAGTAAGTGGCTGTTTTAACCCTGACTTCTAAAAATAAGTAGATAAATAAACCTATTGTTTATTAATAACTATGGCTGCTTGGATTTAAATAGCCAACTCTTGTACAATTGTTAATGAAACCATGTGATTTAGATTAAGTCCTATTTTAAGGAGTTAATGTTGTGAATTCCACTGATTTGGTCATGGCAGTCCCTGTGGCTTTCCAGTCCTGAGCAGCTGAACACTTTAATACTTTTGCAAATGTGGTGTGGCTGCTGCACCAACTTAATTTTGTTTTGGAATGTCTTGTTCCTAGAAAACTGCCATTGAGGAATGCGTTAAATCCTGGCATCATTTGAATCGATGGTCTCTCAGGGCTGTATATGATTTCTACCTTGTCTTTGCTCAGCACATTAGCTTTAGTGATTTATTTATTTTGCTTGTTTTCTACAAAGCTTCCTCTCAAGTTTAATAGTCTCTGAAATATTCTGCAGTACATTTTGTCTTATATATGCTTTTTCTTTCTTCATCTGCCTCTGTTTCTTTTGAAGTCCTTTGCAAGATGTATTCCTGGGGTTGGGATTTACTTCAGCACTTTGTACATGATGAAGCAAAAGTTTCTAGTGGACCGTTCACCCACGGCCCTGGAGTCTGTCTTTCTGGGTGCCACTGCCCGCGCAGTTTCTGGGATTTGCATGTTGCCAGTGACTGTAGTGAAGACCCGATACGAGGTGAGTATGACTTTCTAATTAGTTCCTTGTTAATGATGTCACATGCCTTCCTCGTGATGAAAAATAAATTCTTCTGTCTGGAGAAGGTTTCTGACACTTGCATACAGCCAGGGACGTGGTCCTGATTTCATCCAGGTTCATGCATTGTGCAGGAAATATCATGCACTAATATTTAGGCAAGAAGTATAAGGTGAAACAGAATTCATCCTGAGATTTTTAAGTTTGTTGTATGCAACGTTTGTGTAGCATCTTTCATATTTTACCTTTCTGAAGGACTGTATTAAAGGCTGATGTAGGTGAAACTCGCTTTTTGCCTTGAGCTGTTCTCTGTGCTGTCATCTTGGGCATCACATTGGGCATGCTACCATTTCTTTGCACGCTATGGCCTCAGGGTATGTGTAGGGCTCCTTTGTCTGTGCCTGGCACATGGGTGACTGACTGTTGTCTGCCCTTGCAGAGTGGGAGATTTGGCTATGGGAGTGTATATGGAGCTCTGAAGAGTATCTATCAGACGGAAGGGACTCGTGGCATGTTCAGTGGGCTCACAGCAACACTGCTGCGGGACGCACCCTTCTCTGGCATCTACCTGATGTTCTACACACAGACCAAAAAACTCGTGCCTCAGGGTAAGGCTGAACATCAGAGGCGGTAATCGAAGACTGTTTCTCTTCTCACATCTTGCCCTGCAATTGACTGCCTGCATGCTCTGCTTCTTGCCTTCTACCTCAGTAGTTAAATTAGTCTCTTTTTAAAAAAGTCTTTGTAGGGCTTTATGTGGGACATTGACATTTTCCTGTGGAAAACTGTAGACCTATAGCTCAGGTCAGTGTAGAAATGGAAATTGGTCCTAAATTGATTAATTGTCTTCATGAAGACTGATGCATAAGGTGGATTAGTGACCAGCTGAAAGAGAGGATGTCTTCAGCAGCGCTTTCTGCTGCTGGCTGTCTTGTATACTGATCAGCTTCCCCTAAACCAGCACTTCTCTGATCTTAGAACTGGCACAGGCAACACTTGCACAGTCTTTCCTTTTCTGAGTTCCTGTCAAATTCAGTTCGCCAGCAAGTGAGGCTTTTTAAAAGTGCTAACTTTTGACTAATAGCCGCTTTTTCCCTTGAAAGGTTTCTTACCCTGCATGGGTTTTAATTTCTTCTAGACTTCGATGTTGATTTAATAATTCAGTAGCTTTTCACTTTGTCACACAGCGTGAATGTTCCTGGCCTGTTTTGTGTCTGAGTGCATTCCCTTTGCTCTCTTGCAGACCAGCTGGATCCGATGCTCATGCCCTTGCTGAATTTTGGCTGTGGGATCTTTGCGGGAATCTTGGCCTCACTAGCAACGCAGCCTGCTGATGTCGTCAAAACACACATGCAGCTGTCGCCCCAAAAATACCACAGGACAAGCCAGGCCATTGCCTTCATCTACAAGGTGAGGTGAATCCTTTCTAATACATGCGATCACAGCCTTACTTCAGATTTCCTTGCCCGAACAAAGCACAGCTATGCTAAGAAAGTTGTTGCCTTTTAAAGGAGGTGATCAAATGTGACTGCTTGATACGCTCTTGCAGTCAGGCTAATCAGTGTCAGCATTTTCAGAAGCTGAAGTGGGTCATGCTGTGGGAGAGTAAGGCTGAATCTCTTGTCACTGTGCAGACCTGTTCAATAGTAACTGGGAAGTACTTTGGTTGATGGTCTGAAAGCAGTTGGAAGCTTAAGTCCATTCCTTGCTTTTCCTGGTAATCAGAGGGGCCATTGTCATTACTCAGATGTGTTTCTGGCTCCTCTTGAATGGATTACAAGGCAGTGAACTTGCTCCCTGATTGTTCTTGCCATTCCTTGGTCCTCTGTTCTCACAAAATTACGGATGATGGGGAGTTGAAGAGCAAGCTCAGAGTACTGAAGCACAAAGGTGGGCATATTCCAGCAAGCGCCTCTCCACACAGACCTGTATCGTGTTTCAGGCTGGTGAATGATTTTACTTGAGTTTTGTCTGGTGCATATTGATTCTTACGCTGGTAGTGATGGAAAGTGCTTAGCTTATTTCATCTTAACTTCATTTCAGTTTAGTATGTAGGGGCTTGGAGGGGCTGTGCTTACAGGTGTTGCTGCCTCTGGTTTGTCAGCGTAGGTGCATCTGTGATGACCACTAATGAGGCAAAGGGTTTCTTTAGTATATGCTGTGAAATGCCAGTTTCAGATACAAACCAGCTACAAAACAATTCTTTGCCCTTTGGACACTAAAAAAGAAATAAATGCCCAGATCAGTATCCCACAAATGGGATGGAGAATGTACTCAAAGCCCTTCTTTCTCTTCCTGCCCTCAGAAGGGCAGATCTTGTCAGGTTTGCTTTGTGTCCATATTGAAATCTATTCCTAAACAGGAATCTGTTTATTTATGCATGGATTTTTTTGTGCATGGTACATTTTTCTCAAATCAGAATGATTTTTTTACTTCAGTACTTACAAATTTCAGTTTTTACAGAATAGCTTAAGTGACTTTTGTAAACAACAAAGGTCTTTACAAAGGACATGTTCCTGAAGTGTCTTGAAACTGTTACATCCTCGCCTTCTCTTTGTTGGGCTTGAGTGTGGCTTTCTCCATCCATTGTCCCCATCCTGGCATTCTCTTCTGCACTCACTGCTCTTCCTGCTTTCTTGGGTAGCCCTGCAATTGTGCAGTACTACAGGTTCTTCCTAAACATTAAATGCTGTTTAAGCCTAGATCTTTCAGAAACTGATCTGGGTCTGAGCTGAAATATTTCCTGTGTTGTTCCATGTAATAGATGATGAGAAATTAAAACAGTAGAGGCAGAATGTGATGGACTTCTGTTTGTTTATCTCCTGTTGCAGGACTTTGGGTTGGTTGGCTTTTTCCGAGGTGGTGTGCCCCGTGCCCTCAGGCGCACTCTGATGGCAGCAATGGCATGGACCGTGTATGAACAGATGATGGAAAAAATGGGCTTGAAATCCTGACTGGCTTGCACAAGAAATGACCAGCTTCACTCCTTTTCCTGCTTGCTGTGATCAACTGGCACTAGGAGGTTCCCAGTTCCACAGAGGAATAAGCCTTGCTCAGGCAGGAGGAAAAAAGCCCTTCTGAGACAGGGAATTAGGCCTTTCGGCAAGTAGAGGAAAGGAAGGATTGGATCTTTGCATCATTTGATCAATGCATTCCAGAAGGACTGCACTTGCAGACTGCCACGGGAAATGCCAGGGTTTCCACAGACTGGTAATGACGATGCTAAGAAGCCCCTTTTTTAAAATAGTGCTGTGCTCACCACCTTTATGCAATGAGACATTGCTGAGCAAATGTATTCAAGAAAAACAGTGATTGCAGAACTGCCAGTTCCTTGCTGGTCTGGCTAGGAAAGCTGCAAGGACCCACTGTGTGATGTAGATCCTCCTCCTTCATATGCTTTGTTCTCACAGGGGAACGTTGCAGACCACGGTGGGAGGCTGGATGTGTCTCTTAATGCTTATATTGCAGGAGTGGGTGGCAGAGAAATTGAAGTACTGAAGGAAAGCTAGGAACACAGTCTCTGTCATCAGCTTTGTACTGTGCATGATAGCAGAGAAGGTAACTGGAATCTCCTTGCTGTGTCATGTGTTATTATGTAATTGAGCATCTTAACACTCTTGAAACATGGTTCTGCCTCCACAGCACTGTTTGCACAGGAATTAAGAAGCATAAGGCACTTTAGAGTTGATTGCTACCAAAGTTCTACTTGTTCTCTGAAAAACATTTTACCTGCTGGTCTGACTATATCAGGAACATTGGAGTTCTCAAGGTTGTTTGGTTGGTTTTCTAATTCTGTTGTACTGAAGAGTTATTTGCTCTCTATTATTCATTTGTTAATCCCTGATCAACAGCCTCAGTGTGAGCTTGTCCTTAGATGTAGCTTTTAGGGTCATAGCTCGTACATAATGTATAAATGTATAATGGAAGCAGATACAGATACACTTCAAATTTCCCTTAAAAGCTGCTGCTGATCACATGTGGTGTATCTTTGGGTTTGGAAAGACAAGACTGCTCTTTTCTGTAAGTTTTCTCCAAAGTTTAAGACCGATGAGTGTTCGGTTGGGGACTTGTATTCTCTTTGGGCTCCACACAGATCCTTCACAGTTTCTTGGCTGATCATTTTCTCTTAGCAGGTAGTCTGTATTGCAGAATTCCTGAATTTAGGCTTAAAGATAAATTTTTTCATCCACCGTGCCTTCTTCCTCATTCCTACTCTGTTACACAGACCTCATAGCATGTGCTGTCCAAACTTAGGTACAGCCTGCTCCCCTCTTCACTTGTGCCTCTGTAGTGGCTGGCTGGGTCGGGACTTGCAGCTCTGTCGGCGTTGCCACAAAAGCTGGTTGTGGAAATGTACATCCTGTTATGTAGTGTGCCTTGCAGAAAACATAGCTTTGGCTTTTATTTTTTAAGTATCTAGGGATATTGCAGTTCACTTTAGAAACAGAGCAGATGTCTCTAAATATGAAGACATAACACTGTAGCTTATGAGCAACCAGTACTACCTACCTGTGGCTCATAAAACTTAAGAGTATAATCTGCAAAATCACTGCCTACCCTGGCAACCGCCTGAACACAAGAGTAGAGGGGATGTGGGTTGTAAAAGATGTTCTGTACCAGATTCCAACTCCAAGAAGGTTTGATAACTGATGAGAGAGTTAAGTCTGAGTAAAATGTAAGGGAACAGGGTTGGAGGCTTGGAAGGTGCTGCCTGTTTTTAGCTTCAGCCCGTTTGTGAGGGGAGATGGGCACTACACAGTGCGGGAGTCTCCAAGAATGGTGGTCGAAGGTCCCAGGTGCACATAGAGCACTGTATCAAATCATTCCACGTTGTGACTGACAAGCTGTTAGATTCCCTCTGCTGCTTCTCACTATCAGGCATGTGGACTCATGATTTGCCAAATCCTAAACATGAAGAACTGTTACTTTTGCTGCCCCTCCTACCCTTAGTGACCTGAACTCATGCGAGAATGAAACAGTGGTAACTGCACATCCTGCTGTTTGTTATCCTAAGCACTACTAGCACAGAGAGCTGGAGAACCAAGTCTAGGGGTGCTGACCTGACGGAGTAAGGTGGCATTTACATGACTTAAATTCAGGCTTACCAGTACCATGTTGGTTTGATCCCATGCATAGGGGAAATAAGTCAAATGAGTTATCTGGGGCTTGCTTAGTTTGGTGTGTGAGCTGGATATGTTGATCATCCTGGGCTATGGCAGTCAAGGGCTGTGTATGGTGACACCTGCAAAGTGCTTCATGAATATTTTAGTTCCTGATTTAGCAATGGCAAAGCAGTGTGCAACTTGTGCGAACAGAAACTTAGGCTTTTAAAAATGAGGCAAGCAAAGAATGCCAGGTGGTAAATCTTGACTTGAGTAATGTCCTTATCAGAAACCTGAAATGCAGGAACACTTCAGTGGCTTTTATGCCCTATGCTCCTGCCTGGTCAAGTAACAAAGGAGGAACTACAGAATTTATTCGGGTGTGCTGGTGTTTTAAAGTCTATTGGTGGGTTTTTTTTGTTTTGTTTTATATCTGGATTCAGGCATAAAGCAGTATTAACTTTTCCTTTGGGAAAGTCCTTTGCAGTAGAGTGAAAAAGTGTATGCTTTTGACTTGTGAATTAGCCTAGGCTCCTTTGAATTTAAGAAATAGAGAATCTAAACTGCACTGTGTTTTATCAACCCTTGGTGCTGCAAATCCAAAAACCTCTCTGTATGTGAGCTGGGCAGAGTGAGTTTTGTGGTGCAAGTCTGTTGTTTGTTTTTCTTTATTATTTCTATTTCTCTTGTCAGGTGTCATATATGGGGGAAGGGAAAGCCTGAAGTTCTGTTTCACTGTCTGCTGAAAGCTGTATCACATAGGCAGGCATAAGACTCTTCTCAGCTGTGATCCTTACCATCCTTCACCCTTTTCCCCTTTTCAAAAATATTCTGTTTCTAAAGTGATTTATTGAAGTTACTTCTTGATAGCTATAGCAAGTCAAGAAGTGTGCAGACTTGAAGTTTAGATATATTGCCCTTGAGGTTGTGTGCTTCTAATTAACAACAAATGGTCACTGTACAACCTAAATGCAAAGTAAATTAAAGATCCGGACACAGCTGCTTAATCACCTACCTGCATCATGCTGGCAATCCAACACTACCGATCCTATCAGATTATCATCTTCAAAGCCATTTTAGCTTAGATTCCAGAGAAGATGGTGCAGTCCCTTCTGTATATGGCAGGGTTGCAATCAGTTCCCTCTCAGAATGACCTCTGTCGCTGGCAATACAGTTAGCGAATGTGCATTCTCTCTGCTTGCCCCTGCAGCTGTGGTGTAAGAACACAACTGGTTAACACGTTGAGGCAGGCAGTATTTGAGTTGTAAGACCACAAGAGAAATAGTCTGATTATTTATGATTTTAGAAATTTCATGTTTCTTTTTTTTCCTGTGATGATGATTTCCACCCTGTACTGTTTAAACAGAACTGGAGCTTTAGAACATTAAATAGGTTTGAGTATTTTGAGCGTTTATGTGTCTATATAAAATATTTATTTAAGAAGGTGTATTCTATGTTTCTATTAAAAACTGGTTGCCAAAATGAACCTTGTCATCTCTTCAGTGTTTCTTGGAAAAAAAGCAACCCCCCCTGAACCAATCAAACCTGCAAGGGATGGGAGAGAATAGAGGCTAAAGAAAGCAGATGAAGTTTCCCAAGAGAACAGGACTGTTGGATGAGTTCAGAGCCCATACAAGGCAATGCATATTCTCTTTTTCTATGGGGTATAATGTACACAGGCTGTGCTAGTACAACCTAAATCAGCTTTACTTAAATGGAAAAAACATGTAGCAGTGGAGAATCTTGCCTTTTTCACAGCTTCCTCTGCCTGCTGTGGTAAAGCCTGACAGAAATCGAATCTCCATACTAGCTCATGAAATATCTGCCTTTAGGACAGTGGGGTTTGAGCACTCTGGGGTGAGACTTTAATTTCCTGCCAACCAAGTCAGTTGGCAGTCTGATCTCAGCAGGGGACCAGAAATTGTGCCTGGGACGTGATCCTTTGCTGCAAGGCGCAGTGCAAGGTGACGCAGGGTTGCTGGGATCTCCTCTTGCTGTCACAGCATGGTCCTGGGATCCAGTAGCAGGCAGGTTGTGCTAAGCAAAACATTGTTGCTGTTACAGAGATGTACGCCTTCCAAAGATGAAGGTCCCAAACCTCTTCAACTTTCAGATGTTGCCTGTATGATACATTCTTACATGAAGCAGTTTTCAGAGAGTTATCTGTGTGTAACAGACTTGCCAGGCAGTCCTGGTGTGCAGCCTTGCGCCAGCTGGACCTGAGCTGCTTGTGCAGGTACCTGATAGCAAGTTAGGCTGGCAGTAGTGCCTGCTCTTACACGCAGGGCTCCCCAGAGCTCTCCTCCTGCCTTGGAGAACCACTTTTGGTGTAGAGGGTGTTTCTGCTCGTACTGCTGACAGCTGCCCAGCTGTGATAAGAGATAGCAGACAAGCTCCCTAGCTACTACTCTTGGGTAGTGGAGGGTGGGAAAGTTGGAACAGTTTAAAGGTACTGTCCTTGTAATAAAACATTGAATTATGGATTTTCCTTTCACCTAAAAATGGCAAACGCTTTGCTTGCCTTTTTGATTTTGATACATTATGTCATGCATAATCAGTGACACCAGAACTGAGCAGAAAGTATTTCTCATCTCACACATGTTATGTATGTGCACTTTTGCAAACTCAGTGTGGAGTCCTTGAATATGCTTATCCCTTCTGGCATTGCTTCTGGCTTCATAGTATCAAGCTGGTTTTCCACATTGCACTCTCTTTTATTATCACTATAAAATGCTTTGGGAGATTTTATTGTAATGCATTAAAGAATTTCAGTAAAAATGACAAAAAAAACCCCAGTAAGAGGTTAAAATAAGACCTCCATAGATTTTGTATTAGGCAATTCTAGCTTTGTAGAACTAGAAACAAGAAGGGAATAAATTTGCCAAAGTTTGTTGTCCCAAAACATGAAAGAATACCAAACCTTTAAAACACAAGCCAAGATGGGATTGACAAAGAAGCACGGTATTGTGCAGCTTCACTGGAGATGTGTCAATCTCCATGGGTTCCTTTTTGTCTTCTGGAGGGTCCAGCTCCAGGGGTGCCATGTCATCTCTTGGACAACACCTGTTGGCACATTTGGTGGGGAAGATATTGCCCAAACACCTTTCTGCCTGAGCTGCTTCCCAAGAGGCACTGCCCAATCCATTCATCACGGGACCTGTCCTGGCAGCCGAGGACACCTCCACAGCAGCCCAGTAGTGCTGTCCCACCACTGCGGGGGTCCTGTTACAGCCCCTACTCAGAGGCTTCTCTTGGGCTGGCTGTCAGTAGGATCCTCTCTCTGGGGCTTTGTGACCAGGAACCTGCTCATGGTTCTCAATGCACCATCCAAAGGCTGGTAGCAACTCCGTGATGCTTCTCCCTGCACTTGCCTGCCCCAAGTCTCCTTGGTGCTGTGGGAGGACCAGCGGCTGACAGCCCCTTTCTGTGGGTTTGCTCCCACGTGCCATTCTGCTTCCCACGGAGAAAGGCTGTTCTTTGCGGCCAGGGGCTGCCCTCCCCTCATGCATTCTGGGCTCCGTCCCGGAGACCCTACGCAGGGTTTGCTCCAGGATGGCACTGCCTGGCTGGCACTGACTGAAGAGTCAAAACCAGCCCAAAGAAGAACGGCGCAGCTATTGCCTTGTCTGCCTGAGTTACTGAACACCTTTGTTCCCCATGTCTGCTGTTCTCCACAACTGCAGGCCAGCCTGTGATGGGAATGGCAGGGGCTCTCCCACGCTAAATCTGTGTTTCGCTGGTTATCATCAGTGACTGGTAATAGTGTGCATGAAAGAAGTAGCAACATCTCTGCCCTTCACATTCAAGCTGTTTCTGTTTAGTAACAGCTTCAATATCTTTGTCATTGGATGAGGTAACTAAACTGCAAGAAGTTTCTCTTGAGACAAGGAATATTTTGAATGTAGCACAACTTGCAAAAAGCAATGGCTGCTCTGCATATAATTGTGTAACAAAGTTCAGTTTGAACAGTGACAGGAGGGACACCGTCCAAAACACATTATAAGATAGATACGCTGCTACCTGAGGGACTTGTCCATTAGTTGACAGATTTATTTTGAAGTGTCTCAGCACCCAGTTAAAAAATAAACCCAACTTTCAGGTTGCTTGAGAAAATAATTAGAAAAACTGTACTGTCAAGCTTTAGCACACCTCTTGCAAGCCCTCTCACGGGCTGTGGAGCTCACGGTTTACCAGAAAAGGCCCAAACTGTAACAACAAGAAATAAGCATTGGAGATTCCGGAGGGGCCTGGAACGCTCACCGGCGGCACTTCTTCGGCATTATATTTACTGCAATACTCGTTACCGAGCTTAAAATGTTACGTTCAAATACACTTCCAATGCAGTTGGGTTTTGGTTATGCAGAAGAGCTCCTCACACTAAATCCACCGCCCACGGTACGGTAACACCAACCCTGCCCTGCCCCTCCAGGTAACAGGCACGCGGCGCTGCCGTGGGGAGATGGCGCTGCAGTGGGTCAGGCCCTGCCAGGGGGCGGCCGGCCCCACGGCCCCGCACCGCTGTCTGTGTCCCGGCCCCACGGCCCCCACCGCTGTCCGTGTCCCGGCCGAGGGCTAGCTCACCTCCCTGCTGGCTGGGTTTCCTTTTACCTGCCTTTGTCGCCGCCACGTGGCAAATGCGTGAATTACACTCTCGCGGAATACCCTACGCCGGCCCTGGCCACCCGCTGACCGTGCTCAGCCAACCGGCACGGACCCGCGCCAGAGCCAGCTCCTCGCTTGCGGGTTGAAGTTTTGTGGGAGTGACGGGAAGGGGCTGCTCGCCAAAGTCAGGTCTCGTTTTACAAGAAGTGAGAAACATACCTGCGGTGACGTGGTAACCTGCTACTTAAATAACCTCCTCCAGACAAACCCTGCGCGAGGATCCCGGGGAGACGCCGCCTGAAGCCGAAGCCGAAGCCGAAGCCGAAGCCGAAGCCGAAGCCGAAGCCGAAGCCGAAGCCGAAGCCGAAAGCCCCGCCTTCCCCGCGGCTCCCCATTGGGCGGCGAGGCTATATATAGACGTCAGGCGGAACTGGCCTCCCTTTCCGCTCCGCGCCTGCCGCGGCCTTCACACGGCGTTGTCAGCGTGAGTGCGGCTGCGGGGGTGGCGGGGTGCGGGTGCCCCGCGGCGCTGACGGCGGGCCTGTGCGCGGGCCTGTGCGCGGCCCTGCGGGGTGCCGGCGGCCGGAGCTGGCCGAGCCGCGGGACAGGCCCGAGGCCTCCCGGCTGGGCGGGGGGGTAGGCGGCCGGGCCGGCCAAGATGGCGGCTGGGGCTCCCGGCGGGCGCGTTGGCCGGGCCCTCGTGGGGCGGGCGGGCGGGCGTGGGAGGCCCCGCGTGGCTGAGCCGGGTGCCTGTGCCCGCAGGTTCCCTGTCGTTGCTTCCAAAGGGAAACCCCACAATGTCCGGAGGCCTCGATGTCCTGCAGATGAAAGAGGAGGATGTCCTCAAATTCCTTGCTGCCGGGACCCACCTGGGAGGCACCAACCTTGACTTCCAGATGGAGCAGTATATTTACAAAAGGAAAAGCGATGGTAAACCCGTGGGATGGGTGGCCCTGGATAGGCAGCTGGGATTTTGTGGGCATAGTAGAGGAAGGCAGAAAAATCATAATGCTTGAGCTCTCTAGCAGTTTCTCCATGGCCAGAAAGGTGCAGACGTCTTTACTGAATGTATCATAGACACACAGAATCGCCAGGGCTGGAAAGGGACCTCTGGAGGTCATGCAGTCCAACACCCCCCCCACCCCGCTGAAGCAGGTTCTCCTAGAGCAGGCTGCACAGAATCACGTCCAGGCGAGTTCTGAACGTCAGCTTCTCTGGGCAGCCTGTGCCAGGGCTCTGTCACCCTCAGAGTGCAGAGGGGTTTGCTCACATTCAGAAGGAGCTGCCTGTGTTGCGGTTTGTGCCCGTTGCCCCTTTGCTGTCGCTGGGCAGCACTGAAAAGAGCCTGACCCCGTCCTCTTGACACCTGCCCCTAAGATATTTGTATGCATCAGTAGGATCCCCCGTCAGTCCTCTCTTCTCCCAGCTGAACAGGCCCAGCTCCCTCAGCCTTTCCTCACTGGGGAGATGCTCCAGTCCCCTCATCCTCTTTGTAGCCCTCCACTGGACCCTCTCCAGTAGTTCTCTGTCTCTCTGGAACTGGTGAGCCCAGCACTGGACACAGCACCCCAGATGTGCCTCACCAGGGCAGAGCAGAGGGGGAGGATCCCCTCCCTCGACCTGCTGGCCGTGCTCCTGATGCACCCCAGGACCCCGTTAGCCACAGGGCTCACTGCTGGCCCATGGGCAACTTGCCATCCACCAGCACTCCCAGGTCCTTCTCTGCAGGGCTGCCCTCTGGCAAGTCTGTCCCAGCCTGCACTGGTGTGTGGGCTTGTTCCTCCCCAGGTGCAGGACCCTATATTTGCCTTTATTGATCTTCATTAGCTTCTTCTCCACCCAACTCCAGCCTGTCCAGGTCTCACTGAATGGCAGCGCAGCCTCTGGTGAGTCAGCCCCTCCCAGTTCTGTATCACCCGCAAACTTGCTGAGGGCAGACTCCATCCCTTCGTCCAGGTCACTGATGAGTCAAGTTGACCAGGACTGGACCCAGTACTGACCCCTGGGGAACACCATTAGCTACAGGCCCCCAGCTGGACTCCGTGCCATTGATCACAACCCTCTGAGCTCTGCCATCAGCCAGCTCTCAGTCTACCTCGTTGTCCGCTCATCTAACCCGCACTTCTGAGCTTACCTATGAGGATATTATGGCAGACTGTGTCAGAATCCTCACTCTGAGATCAAGGTGGACAACGTCCACCACTCTTCCCTCATCTACCCCGCCAGTCGTTCCATCATGGAAGGCTATCAGGTTGGTCAGGCATGATTTCCCCTTCATGAATCCATACTGACTACTGATAACCTTTTCCTCCACGTGCTTTGAGATGACCTCTAGGATGAGCTGTTCAATCACCTTTCTAGGGATGGAGGTGAGGCTGACTGGCCTGTGGTTTCCTGGGTCATGTTACTTGCAGAACTAGAACGAAACACAGATTTCACAACTGGGTAGGTCAATCACGGCTGGATTTGGGCAGTTCTAGTTCTTGGCTATAGGAACAGAATGGTTTTAATGTCTTAGTAGTGATTTCTGCAGCGTGTTTACATTGTTCTGCAATCTGAGCTGCACCCTATTAAAAGACAAGCTCATACCAGGCTCTGGTTCATGTTGATAGGTGCTGGAAATGTGCTACATTGAAGCCATATGGGAGGATTTTCCTTGGAATAGCTTTCCAACTATAATTTCGTAGTAACTGCAGCCATGTGACAAGTTCAATGGCAAGAGTGCTATCCTGTTGTAGGATTTTTGCTGGTTGCTCTAAAGTTTTTTGTCACTGATAGGTATTTACATCATCAATCTGAAGAGAACCTGGGAAAAGCTTCTTCTGGCAGCCCGTGCCATTGTTGCCATTGAGAACCCAGCTGATGTGAGCGTCATTTCCTCCAGAAATACTGGACAGGTATGGACATTTGTTGGTTCTGAGGCCTGCAGTCCTGAGAGCACGACTCTTGCCATGCATTATTGTCTGCCAGTGGCAGCTTGATGATAAAAAGGAGTAACACTTTGTTCCCTGTCCCTCTGGAAACACTTTTTTGGAAGGATGTTTCTTGTGTTGCACTTGTAGCTTAGATCAGATCAGTTAAAATCCACTCCCCATTTCTCTAGTTTCAGGGTGTTTGATAACTTGTTTTTCTTTCATATCCTCCTTTGGGTACTTCCTGTAGGGCTTTCTGGCATATTAGTCGGCAGTCCCCTGGTGCCCCCCTAATTCTGTGAGTCACTGGGACTGCTTTTTTGGGGACAATAAGCGCCTGATAAAAAAGTTTTCAAATAAATCATTTGCTCTGTTACTGAGTACAGTATAGTAACTAGTATATTTTTAATTTTGTCTCTAGATTTTTAGCAAAAAACCCTCTGTCATAGAAGGGGACACAACCTTTAAACAAAACCAGTTAGCCACTGAAGTTTATCTGTGAGCTTAGTTTCTTTGGATTAATGCAGGTGGTGCCACAAATGTTCAGGGAGTTTGTGAATGACATGGGGTGGACTTCCAGAGGAAGAGCTTGGGTTCCTATGGATTTGACCTGCACACTGTTAAAGCTTGACGCTAAGGTCAGTTTCTGGCCAATGAGCTCTCAAGTGTCGGAAGTGTGCTACAGCAAACCGGATGGCAGGGTTTTCGATAACGCCAGGAGAGGAGCTCCCTCTGTGATTGGGGTTTGATAGTAGGCCCTGCCACATGCCTGAGAGGTTGAAAGCTGTTACAAGTGAGTAAGAACTGCCAACTGCATTTTTAATGGCTACAGCTACAGTTTGTGTATATTTACTACTGAGCTTTTCCTGTAGTTCCTGAAATTGTGCTGTTGGATAATGAAGGGATATAGAAATAATGGAAGAAAATTGGCTTTTCTTTTTTCATAAGCTGTTTTGTTCCCCTTTTCATGATTTGATGATGAGCATTTGGAGTATAGCTTGCAAATAACTTTGGGGGAAAAAAAGGCTATTTTCTGTATCCTTATGTCCTGCTTTGCTGGTGGATGTGGTCTAACTCGTGGTGTCGCTGTAGCTATTTTCAGAAACATGTTTGTCTCATTCTGAACACAGCTGGTGGTAAGCCCTGATTTCACAGGAATTGAAACAAATAGTTCAATTAATATTTGTGCATGTTCACTGACAGCATACCTGGGTGACTTAGTTGAAATGCAGTTCTCCTGCTTTACCTTTGCTGTGGTCTGTTTTGCAGCGTGCTGTTCTGAAGTTTGCTGCTGCCACTGGGGCTACTCCTATTGCTGGGCGTTTCACCCCTGGTACCTTCACAAATCAGATCCAAGCAGCTTTCCGTGAGCCACGACTCCTGGTTGTTACGGACCCCCGAGCTGATCATCAGCCACTGACAGAAGCATCTTATGTCAACATCCCCACCATTGCACTGTGCAACACCGACTCCCCCCTGCGCTATGTGGATATTGCTATTCCCTGCAACAATAAGGTAACGGCTTTGTTGTAGCATTCAAAGCTGCTTCTTCCAGAGCATGCCCTAGATTGCAAGATGAATGCTTTCTGCAGGGGAGGGTTAGCTTGTATCTCACATGTCTCCCCGGGTGATAAGATAATTAAGGCCCCTCACGAGCTAGCGGGTGGGTGGGGAGGAGGGGATGAACTGCACACAGTTGGAGCTTGGAGCTGAGGCCAGTTTCTGGCCGAGGAACTCTCAAGTGTAGGACGTGTGCTATAGTAACCTGGCAGGATTTCTTGCTGACGCCATGAGGGTCTTTGTGGCCCAGTGAGTGGAGTTTGATAGTCATTCTTGCTACAGTTTTATAGAATAATAGAACGGATTGGGTTAGAAGGGACCGTAAAGATCATCTAGTTCCGACCCCTCTGCCGTGGGCAGAGACAACCAGTATAAACAAAGGATGAAGTGAACCAGTGGAGAAACTGCTCTGAAACGTTGCCTTGCCAGAAACCACCTGAAAGGTAAAATTTAGGAAGGTGGGATACTGATCTTTGGTTTTATATGGATATCATTCACCAAAGCCAACGTAAGTCAAATCTGAGCGCGTGTGTAAGATTTGCTCATTTGGTCAAGTTTTCTATTCATTCTAGCATATGCGGTGAGCATAATCCCTGTCTTCTGGACAAGGTTCATGCGTGTGTGGTAGTGAGCAGTATGAAACTCCATAGCAGGAGAATTGCTTCAGGCTGTGCTGTATACAGCAAGTTCAGATGCCGGTGATGGAAGTGTGCTGCAATTCCTGCAGAGACCTGAAAATGTCACCGGGAACTCCCAAAAGCCGCCCTTTCCTCAGTCCAAGTACATGAGTCTGGGCATTAGCAAGTAATGTCTTTCTCTTGCCGAGCAAGAACCTTGAATTGGGCGCAGATAAATCTCTTTCAAAGAAAAAAAGCTTTGTCAGAGGTTTAACTTTACAGCAGATATTGCTTTTCTCTGTCCCAGGGAGCCCATTCGGTGGGTCTGATGTGGTGGATGCTGGCTCGGGAGGTCCTGCGCATGCGTGGCACCATCTCCCGTGAGCACCCGTGGGAAGTCATGCCTGACTTGTACTTCTACAGGGATCCCGAGGAGGTAGGAGACCAGTGGCAGGGAGACCAGTGGCAGGAAGCGTGCCTCAGTGAGTTGCCTTGCTTGTGCTCCTGCCCCGTGGTCCTGTGTGCCTGCTGTTGAGGACAGGTTTTGCCAATATACTGATTGCACTTCACACTTCCAGGTGGTGGTTGGTTAGTTGTATTGCCTGTTGTGAGTTGAGTGCCCATTGTCAGGTACGTGAGGATGGTTAGGTGTCTCTGGGGGACTTAGGCTATGCTCTTCCATTGCAGATCGAAAAGGAGGAGCAGGCTGCTGCTGAGAAAGCAGTTACAAAGGAGGAGTTCCAGACTGAATGGACGGCCCCAGCTCCGGAATTCACTGCTCCACCTCAGCCCGAGGTTGCAGATTGGTCCGAGGGAGTGCAGGTCCCATCTGTGCCCATCCAGCAGTTCCCCACAGGTCAGTCTGGGGGTGCCTGTGGGTGTGTGGTAGCGGGTGGGAAGAGCCGGGGTGCACTGAGTGTTGCTGTCTTTGTAATTGCAGAGGACTGGAGTGCCCAGCCTGCCACTGAGGACTGGTCAGCAGCTCCCACGGCCCAGGCTACTGAGTGGGTTGGCACTGCCACGGAGTGGTCCTAACTTCAGCGCTGCTGTACTATGGGAGAAATAAAGACTGTTTTAATACATGCCATGCTTGGTACTGCGTTTTTAAACTTGCTGGCAGTTGAAATACGTGGGTGGGATGGGGACATCCCTCGGCTGAGGGTGGGAGGGTCTCTTTGCTGCTGCACCCTGCTCAGTGGAGGTGGTGCTGTGGGCTCCAGCCACGCTCCCCTGCCCTGCTGGTGGGTTACGGTGTGGGGCAGGGGCCCATTTCCCACCTTCCCTGGTGGCTGGTGGGGGGCTGTCTGCAGGGGGTGTGGGCATGGTGGGGGGAGCTGGGCTGGCCCAAAAGTGGTTGTTTAATTGCCCCCACCCAGGGTTTCAGTGGTTGTGGGGCGAGGCGGGCTCATGGCCAGGTGTGGGTGGCAGCCTGGTGTGGGAGTTGCTGCCCTGGTGAAACACCAGTTCTAGCACCCCCATATACAGATTGCTTCCTAAAAAATACTGTGGTAATCCTCAGGAAAAATACAGTTCACCTGCTTTAACGATCTTGAGGGTGTATTTCTGTGATTAATAGCGACAATGGGGAGGCAGATCCTTCACCAAGAGAAACAACGGTTTTGTTTGTTGGAGGTGGAGATGTGTTTAAATTGGATCTCTTTTCCCACATTGCTGTGGTCTCAGTATTCTCCTTTTTCTACCTTCAGCCAAGCCGATCAACCTGTGAAGAATGTTTTCCCTTAGCACAGGCACTTGTTTGCTTTTACTGTAACAGTGCATATTAGCAATAAAAACCCTAAAGCAAGCTATGTATATTCTTGCACAAATCTGTCCAAAGGAAGCTTATCTTTTTTCTTGCTGTCTTTACCTATTAGATGCAAGGCAACTACTGGTTTTGTTAATAATGAACAGCTTTTAGGAGAGAGGCGTGTGAGCACTTCAGTGTTGGGCTTTGAGAGAGCCCTTCCCATTCCGTTTGTGTACTCTGCTCTTCGGATGTGTGTTTCGGGCACATCTACGGGTCCTCTGCTTTCAGCACCCGGCTCCTTCCTGCTGCCTGGGGTCTGTCACTGCGTGCTGGGGCGGGGGGTGAGAGCCGGTTTGCGTGGGGACTCTGGCAGTAGATGGATCGGGGACAGCCTGTACCGCAGCCGCTGATTCACTCCCCAGTGCTGAGATTGCCCAAAATAACTTGTTGCCCTGGTCTTCCTTTTCACCCTTCCACACTGAAAGTTTCCAAACTCAGAAGAGCAGATGCTTACTCCTCTGTACTTTGAATCATTGCTATTGTTGTTTCACTGATGTCCCTTTTCTTTGTTTTGTAACCTCCTGCATGGGAATATGTTCCAGTTGGTGAGAATATAGCAATCATCAGCTTCTGTCTGGCTGGTGGTGCTATTTTAAATCGGTGATAGCTGCATCTGAGAACTTGCTACTGAAATATTTCTGGCACATTACTGAACCGTGGTTGTTTTCATCCAAGGATTTCCTAAATATCAGTTTGACTTTTGTGGTGTCTTTTTCCAGGACCAAGGACTGCCAGTGAGAGGTGGATCCATGCAGCCTGGGAAAAGAGGGTCAGGAGACAAGTCTCTGCGTGCAGATTCTGAATTACCTTTCTGGGGTAACTGGGGTGGGGTGGGAGAGCTCATTTGACTGGAGTCCTGCAGAGAGGAGGAATAGCAGTCCTTTAGAAAAGGAGGCAGCTTTGACTGCAGCAGCAGAGGGCATATTGCAGGAAGGCTACGGGGGCACAGGGGAGGAGAGGACTCAGCACAGGAGGTGGAGGCAGCAACAGAGACGTAGCAGGGGTTCTTAACATCTGCCAAGAGCTTCCCCTGTGTCAAATACCTGGTGGATATGATCTATTGAGGCAGTGCAGAGGGATAGGAAGAGGAACTAGGAGCAAATTCTAGAGACAATGACTTGTTTATTATTGCAGATTTTTTCTGGCAAATGCAGTGTTGATGTTGAAAAAGGACAGCAGAGAACTTGTAACAATATTCTTCTGGACTGGTCTGATTTGAGCCAAGATGGCTTAGGCTGAGGTCTCCGTATAGTGAAAACAATTTCTGTCCTTTGGGACTCTGGCAGCGTTCCCTTTCTCCACAACCTTCACTTTATATTTGGTTTCAGTTGCATGAACTGGGCTAGTTAGGCATGTTAGGATAACCTTTTGTCTTCCACATTTGGTCTTAACCAGGAGGTAGCTGATGTTGCTGAGCATCACCGAACCCCTCTGGAGAAATGAGCTGTTGAAAAGTCCTTGCCAATCTGCTGCTATGCGATCCATGAATCTCATACACATGTGCTTTCTAATTGCTTCCCTAATTTATGTGCCCCCGTTCACAGATGTTCCTTTTCCTCCCCAGTCTTTCTTTGCCTAAATAATCACATGATATTTTTGGTATCCAAGTATTGTAGGATTACATCAAGGCTTTTCTTTTACAGAAAGCAAAGGGCTTTATGCACAGTTGAAGAGACTCAGTTCTGTTTACTTAAATCTAGAATCTAGGCTGCAAAAATGTTTCACTCTTTCCATAATTCCATCTTTCCATCTGTAGGCTTTGTTGAAGCAGTGAAAATGGTTGTAGGATGGTTGATACTGTGCTTTGGGAGTATGGTGTACTCGTTGGAAGCCTGTTTATTAAAATCAGCATGCAGCATATAAGTACACAAAGGAAGTGAGTTGTGTGTGGTTGATGAGTTCACCTCACTGCTCATCTTAGGAAGCTTCTTTCCCACCAGGAGTGCCATTATGCAGCTGGAGTAGATCTTGTAAATTTTTTTTAATTTATTTTTTCTTTCTTGGGTTAATAGCATCCTGGTGCAGAGACTTTACATGGAGTAAAGGACATGGTAAATCTGCAACTGTCGTGACCTCAGCACTCTCCAAAGCTGTGTGTATCTTGAATCTTCTCAGGACAGATGAACCCTGTCCTCTTGAATATGTGCATCCTAGCAGAGGAAGAAAAACTTTTCAGATTTGCCTCACTATTGCTGTAGGACCAAGGAATGGCTAAGGAATCTTCCCACTGCCTTGCAGCTTCCAAAGAGACATTGGCTCACATTTCACCAGAACTTCTTTCCTCTAGCCAGTGCTTGGCGCTGTCAGCTCCTGGCCCTTGCAGACCAGAGGTGAAAACCACATCTGCATCGAGTCTGTATGACGAGTAAAGGAAGAACAGTGTGTTGCAGCTCATGTAGCAATGGGAATGAACAACATCCTTTCTTACCAACCCTGCAAAGAGGCAGGCTGTGATAAACACACCAGGCATGAGCACGATCTTGCCATGTACAATCTCATCCACTGCTGTGACTTTCTGAATTTCTTGTTTTGTGGGACACTGATTTTTGCAGCTGTTTTTATTTGCTCTTTTAATACTTGTGTTTTTAAGAACACTCACTGCCATTTTTCTACTGTCCAATTTTGAAAGCGTGTCATTTTTATTTTTACCTATTCCTTTACACATTCAGTAGTCACTGATGAATAAAACTACGTAATGAAGACACTTTTTTGTTTGTTATCTCTGTAGCTGAAAGAACAGCTTTTCTGGGTTGCTGCTTAAAATTGCAGTTTATAAAGTGTTCATAAAGCCTGAGTTTAGTGTGTCTTCTCATGTGACAGAGTCCTAAACATCTCTGTCAGTGTTTCACTGGCTACAAGATTATTGTTTTTACTAGTACTGTTCCAGCATGAAAAAATAAATCCTCTAAAGGGCATGGGATGGTTCCTTTGAAATGATGTCTCCCTAACCCTGCTTTAAAGGCCAGAGAAACCTGCTCTGGTACAAAACCTTTGCGTTCATTTTAAATGCCATTGCACTACACCCGGAAGGGTTTCTTGGGTTGAGTCACGCAGCTAGGTCTCTTCATTTTGGTACAGAGTCTTGGCAGTGACTCTTGAGCAGAGCAGAACAAGGGGTACCACAGCACACCTGTGCGTCTAGTGCAGGCTGTCTTTTGGCGACGCCGTGTGCCCACCACCCCGAGTGTGGGGGCTTGGGTTTAACAGCAGGCAGCTCTGAGGAGGAGGGAGCAGGGCACGTTGTTGTGTGAGTCAGAGCTGGAAGCTGAGGACCGAAACAACTAACCTTGCAGGTGCTGGAAGGGACCGTACACCTACCCGCCATATATGTGGGTTAGGGTTAGAATGAGGGTTTTGCAAAGCGGAGAGCCCAGGATGGAAAGGTGTGGCACGTTGCAGAGCTCGGAGCTGGTCTGCCACCAGGACAGTTGCATTGAAAGACTGGGGCAAGCTTTTGCCGTAGCCAGGCACGCCGGCACTGCTCATTCCTGCATCGTGGCTGAAAATGTCAGGGAGCAGCCATACAGCCTGGAAAGCTGCTGTGAAGCTCTGTTCCTCACCTGTAATGCTGGGTTTGTTAGTGTTGCCCAAGAAGCTGGTTCTGGTCCCAGAGGCTGTTTGCCACCTCGGCTCTGGAGAGCTGAGGGGATGCTGAGGGTGAAGGAGATGGTCTGGCTATTTGCCTTTTGGGTCTGAACTAGGTCAGGACCACCACGCCAGCCTTTCGCTGCTCTGGGACGCAGGCACGTTAAAAAAAGCGGCTTTCTGGAGGCTGGCAACCCCCCCGAGCACTCCTCCTGCCTGGCAGGGGGCAGGGAGATGGTGTGGGGGGAGTTGCACAGCTGCAAAATGCCGCGGTGCGGATCGTTCCCCAGACCCCGGTAGATGGGGCTGTTATTCCTGGTTTGTCCACGTTGCTGCTGCTGCTGCCGGCAGCGTGTCAGGACAGCTGGACTGAGCAGGCACCGGCTGAGGGAAGGATGGTCAGAAAGGCTTCGTCGACACATCTGGGGCTTTCGGGGTGACTCCTTGTGGTGCAAGAGGTCGCCTGCCCCTCCTAAATATCCCAGCTGCTATTCAGTGCCGCAGGAGCCACTGAATAAATCCCCTAGCGACGGGGACTGGTGGGAAAGGGTCTTCAGCGCCAGCCTCCATCTCCTGCGGTCGGAGCCGAGCTGGCCCAGGATGGTGCCTTCTCATAGGGAGCATAACACGCTTTTTTTAAAAAATCCCCAAGCCCTACTGTTTTTTGTATGCACCTCTGAGTGTTAAACTCGCCTCCACGCTCAGCTGCAAACCTTGATCTTGCTTTTAATTTCCCTAAGGAAGCAAGTGTGGGATGCTGCTGGCTTCCAGTGCAGAGAAACACAGCGCTGCTAGTTGGAGATGCCTTGGAAACTTTCTAGTTTGCCCATCCTGCTTGGGTTATTGCTTCCAGCATTTCTAGTGACTTGCCTTCTCCCTAGTACTCCCAAAGCTCACAGGTATGCAACTCGCTGCACCTGTTGCTTTGCTTATATAGGGAAAATTAAGCAGCACATGTAGAGAGGGAATCGGTGTGTACCATTTTCCTCTACCTGTTATTTTGCTCTTAGAGGCTCTAATTTGAGAGGCAAGATAACAAAAAAAACCAAAAGCCGCCAGCACTTCCTTCTCCACATCTCCACAGCATCTTTTCTGGTGGCTCCTTTAGGCCACATGCCTGCTCCCAGCTGGGTAAGGTTTTATGGGCCCCAGGTGCCACGGACCGGAGCACCTCCGCCCTTCTGTTTGCAAGGACTACTGTGGGGTAGGAGTGAACATGCTGTTGGCTTTTCGTCTTGGCTTTTGCTGTGGTTTAACCCCAGCCAGTAACTAAGTACCACACAGCTGCTCATTAACTCCCTCTGCCTCTGAGGGCTGGGGAGGAAAATTGAGAAGGAAGAGGAAACTCAAGGATTGAGGTAAGAACGATTTAATAATTGAAATAAAATAACAATAATAATAATAACAACAGCAATTATAATGCAAAGGAGGAAGAAGGGGAGAGGAATAAAATGCAAAGGGAAGCTAAAAAACCCCCAATTGATGCACCCAGTTGCTCACCAACCCCTGACTGATGCCCAGCTGGTCCTTGAACAGCAGTCAGCAACTCCCAGCCAGCTCCCCCCTTGTTTATATACTGAGCATGATGTTCTGTGCTATGGAATATCCCTTCCGCTTGTTCAGGTCAGCGGTCCTGGCTCTGCTCCCTCCCGGCTTCTTGTGCCCCTCCAGCTTTCTTGCTGGCAGGGCCTGAGAAGCTGAAAAGTCCTTGACTTAGTATAAAACATCACAACAACTGGAAACATCAGTGTGCTACCAACATGGTTCTTGCACCAAATCCAAAACACAGCACTGCACCAGCTACTAAGAGGAAAATTAACTCTATCCCAGCTGAAACCAGGACAGGTTTGTGAGGCAAACCCACTCTGAATGCTGTAAGCAGCCAGCAGTTCTCCATCAGCTCCTTCAGGAGGGCTGAGAACACCAGCAACTAGCTTTTCTGATTTCAAGGGTTCAACCCTTTGAAAAGTTTTGAGATTAATTTTAAGTTATAACTCTGTTTACCTAAGTGTGGCTTGGATTCCTCCTTGACTCCTAGGCTGCTGCACCTTGTTTTAAATTTTATTTTCCTTCTGTGAAAGCTACGTGTTTGTGGTTTTGTTTCAAAATGAGAACTGGGATTTCTCAAACCATACCTTGAATATAGAAGCAAGAACTTCATTAAAATGTCAGATATGAGGCTTGTGATATAAAATGCTGCAAGTTATCAATACTGTGTGATGCCTCGATGGGACAAGTGCTTTATGGAGCTCTTCTTTTGTGGTGGCAGGTTGGTCTGTGCTGGCTCTGCTCTCTTGGGATCTGGGAGATGGAGGCTGCTCTGTTCAGGTAAGTGTCAAGCCCTTGCATTTATTTAATTTTTATTTTAAATCTACCGTTACAAGAAGAGTGGACTGACCTTCCCTTCTGGTGTCCATTTGGTAGGCACCTGTGTTGGAGCAGTGCACCTCTCAGCTGGCTGCAGCCTGGGAAAGGCTCAGCGTGCATGTTTGCCCCTGTGTGCGTGCTGGGACACGAGGGCTGCTGTAAGACTGATGTCTTCTGGGACTGTGGCTTTTTGATTAATGTCTTTTGGGGCTCTTCTGCTAATAAGATAATTGCAAAACAAAGAACGGAGGAGGGCAATGAGTGCCTCCTGTGGGGCAGTGTAAAACAGAGGGCAACAGCACAGGGACCAGGCACAGAGCAGCCGTCTCTTCCCGTGCCGAGGCTGGGATGAACTTAGCGGTTGTGGTAGCCACTTGAGCAATGTGTTGCTGGTACCATAGGGACCCCTGTGGCATGTATGTGCTTGGTGCATCTTCCTGGTTAGGTAAGGTATAATGGAGGCTCCCTAGGATGTGTCTTTGCCCTGCAGAGCCCCCATGTGCCACCTTTCTGGTGCTGGTGGGGTGCGTTTCTCATGGGGTCAGTTTGACATAAGCAGTTACTTCAGAGTGAGGAGAGCTCTCTCCCCCTGCACGGCTGCTGGTGGGCCTGTTTATGTGGGGCTCCCTGAGAACGGGGGCTCTGAGCTTCAGGCCAGTGCCTTGACTGACCAAGGAACAGCACTGTCCCCAAACCCACCCTGAGGCTCCCTTCTTATCTGTGGACAGGTGGAGCAATAGCCTTGCAAATAGTTTTTAACAGATGTTGCTTTCAGATGCCCTGCCTTGCATCCCTTATTCTTCCCTCTGAATGTGAGGCTGGCCGGGACACGCCAAGGAAGGGGCACCACGCTGTCTGTGGGCAGCTTGGGGCTGCCAACACATCAGCGCCGGCTCCCCCTCACCCAGAGAGGGTAACAACCTGAAACGCTATTAGTAAATGAACCATGACTAAGCGGGGTTGAATCAGTACTGGGTTGGGATGTGCTGTTGGCTGGGAGGCGCAGGATCTGGTGGTGGGTGGCAGGGAGCCGGGGCTGTCCATCTCCCTTGTGCCCATGAGCTCCTGCTACGTTTCTGATTAGAGTGGTGAGGAATTGATGCAAACTTTTCATGCTGTCTGGGCCAAAGTCCAACCCAAACAACCCTTTCCAGCTACGTGCAACTCCCCTTTATTTTTAGATGGATATTTGTTTTTTTCTCTTGGGCTTTGTGTTGAAGGAGTGCTGTGAGCAATGTATGTCTGGTTCATCCCCAATGAGGTTACAGTTTTAGCTGTTTGGTGGATAACCAGGTCAAATAAACTACTTGGCTTCAGCTTTGGTGGCACTGTGGTAGCATTGCATACCCAGGTGTTGACTTGTCCTGTTCCAGGACAAGTAGATCAGGTCTTCAGAGCCAACAAAAGGTCTTTAAAGCTACTTATCCTCCATGTTACTGGTGTTGAGGGGGGGCATAAGTGGCTCAAAGGGCACGTGTCTGACATTGGGCTTTCCTGGAGATGGGTTACAGCAGATTTCCACTGCTTCTGCACAGGGCGACCAGCTCTGCCCATGAGTCAATGCTCAGGGCAGTGCAAAGGCAGAGGTTTCCCTACTGCTGCCTCTCTGCTGCTGTAGCACAATATTGTCCCATGCAGGGATGATGGCAGATGTGTGGGAAGCTGAACAGGAGCTTCAGAGAGAACTTCCAGGCTGAGCTGCAGCCACTTCTAAGGGAGAGCATGCCAGTGACACGTTAGTTATATTTGTGTATGCAGTGTCAAAATCCTTCTGCAGCCCCAGCTGGGCTT